>NC_136007.1:5806499-5843999 GCF_048128805.1 Centroberyx gerrardi | reverse complement strand
CGACAACGATGATGAGGGTGACACTGATTTAGATGAAAAGGAGGAAGTGCAGGAGGAGGAGGGTCAAGATAAAGGTGCAGTAGATGAGGATGATGATGAAGATGAGGGTGAGGATGATGATGATGGTGAAGAGTGATGAAGGTGAGAGCCATCTGTTAGTGTTCGAGCAGCAGAGGAGCAGAGCTGCAGGCTGACAGCAGATGATGAATGAACGGGTCAGAGTGGGAATCCTCTTGTTTTTTCCATAAAAAGAATACTGGCAGAATACTGGGCAATGAGATGAGGCACACACACACACACACTCGCACAACCAGACCCACTCACAGGGGGATTAGACTACTGGAAACAGCAGCACATACACACACACACACACACACATACATAGAGAGTGTTTATGGCTTTACCATACTATTTTTAATCCCCAGCTGAGACATCTGAGAACTTTTTCAGCTGCCATTTGTCATGGCTCTGTCTTCTATCTCTGTCTCTCTCTCTCTCTTTCTCTCTCTCTCTCTCTCTCATTTTTTAAGATTATATTCTCAGTCACATTAGGCAGAACAAGGTGGAGTTAATGAGTATATTAGGATCCACATCAGCTGCTGCTCTGCTGCAAAAAACATGAAATATCACATTAGATAGGAGTAATAGGGAGGACACTGTAAGAACGTATGAACATATAAGAACATATAAAGAATGTATGAATAAAAGACTTCCTATACAGTTTAAATCGACGACAAATAGACAGTAATCATTTGAATTAATGAATAATGTGCAATAGACTAAGGCACCATGAACAGGTTACAGGTAGAGAAAAATAACAGGGAGTAAATGGTGCCAGACAAGAACATATATTATGTTGTATAAATGTTAGAGTTTGTATGAGAGTTGACTCTACAAGATGTTTGGGCTGAAATAGATCTTACAACAGAAAGCAGGGAGAAGGCTAATCTGTCTTCCACTGTTAGCCAATTTAGACTAGCATTTCAATAAGATCCAGTGCAGTGATTTCAGAAAAAGTTTGATGTTGATTTCTAACACAGTGCATCATATTGTTCAGTTTTTGATGGTTAGATGGTACGAAGCTTCTGTCATATTTCTGTCTTTGGGGAATAAATATCCAGAGTTGGACCTTCAGCTCCCAGCAGCAATGGAGGCACGGACATTTTGGCTGATTTGACAAGTAGCAGGCTATTGGCTGACAGACTATGGGACACCTCATTAACTATGCATACTGTCGACCAATCAGAGCATTCATTAAAGCCCATGGGTGTAGGTGACATCATTTAGTTTTTCAAATTTCCACAATTCTGACAGTTATAATAATTTGGGAAACTTTACATAAACAGGTCCTTTGCTAAATTATACCATGAAAGTGAGAAATACAATTCTCATTGTGCTGGACATTTAATGTTAGCTTTTTAAAGTGTGATAGGAGCAAAGGAGCTGGATTTAAATCCACATTATTAAACAAACTACTGGAGCTTCCATGATATCAGTGGCTTCTGAACAGCTTTAATGTGAACGATGTAATGTGATACTTTATTGATCCCCGTTACAAAATGATCTGTTCTCTTGCCCTGACTCTTTGCTTTAAATGATCTGACTCACCATTTATGATGCTGATGATGATTATACTGTAAGGAGGAAAAGGAGGGGGAGGAGAAACCTTTCAGAATGTATGAAATAGACATTTTTCCCTCAACACTCAAATGAAAATGTTGAAAAATCCCACAACGTTGCGACTTCTGAAGCTCTGAAGTGTCTTGCCCTTTCATACGACTCTTGAAAGTGACCCAAAGGTTCCTTTACCTTGAATAATCACACAACTCTTGGATGAATACCAGCAGTGTGGTGAGGCTGATGAGACGAGGAGCCGCACTTTAACCCGCTGTGATGTTTTTGTTTTGTCTGTCTGCATCCTGAAAAGTTTCAGTAACGCTTTATTTTCCAGGTCCGCAATGTCCTAATAATTTCCTAGAAAGGAACTGTTAATTTCTTAGGAAGTTTCCTGGAAAGAACCATGAACTGATGTTCTAATTACAGGGAAAATAGAGAAAGAGTTGAATGGTAGTTGGTCAGTTCCTCCAATTTCTTCTGTTGTTTCCAAGACAGAACCATAAAATTACATAGTGGTTATATAGAAAATTAGAAATTAACTAAAATTAATTAAGAATTCAACAAATAACTATATTATATAACTATATGAATAATGACCTCTGCCTATTATTTTTCCAATAAATAGTTTATAGTTTTGCAGTTCTTTTAGAAATGTACAGCATTGTATCGACTCACCAGACTGCTGACATTTTCTATAGAGCGGCTACATCATTTCATGGTTCTTTCCAGGAAACTTCCTAAGAAATTAACAGTTCCTTTCTTGTGGACCCGGAAAACAAAGCGTTACCAAAGTTTCATAAAGCGGTCATAGTGCTGCAACATTTTCCAGATTTGTTTAGCTCTGTATGAGGAAAGTGAACGTTGATTGGTTCACATGTTGTGAGACGCTTTAAAAATACAGACAGGTGTTTGTCTCACGGAGTTAAAGGTCCCATAAGGTGTAAAACAGGACTCACCTTGCCTCTGTGATGATAAAGGAGTTGGATGGTCTATCTAAACATGGTGAAAGTATCAAAACTAAATCCACACAATCCATATTAGAAAAGCGAGCCTCTAAACGAACCGTTTGGACTTCCGTAACTTTGTGGCGTCACAAAAGTTCGCTCATTATCATTTTTGTAAGAAATAATAGACTAACAAAGTGTTTTTTTCAAAGCGGTCGAGCGGTTGTCATTGTTTATTACCGGAGAGTTTTCCCTACCTGTAGCCGCCGGGCCGCGGCGTCTCACGTTTCACTCTTGAAACGGTTAGCCAATCAGAACAGAGGGTCGTTAATATTAATGAGCCTTAAAGACACGGCGACAGAAACAGCCTGTTCTTGGTAAGGCTCAGAGAGATGCTGGAAAATGAACGTGGAGAAATGGATTGAGAGTGTTTTTGGTTCATGACACCACACACACAGCTTTGAATGGACCTCAAGACACAAAATAAAACTCTGGAGAGTGGAGAATATGGACCCTTTAAAAATCAGCCTTGTTTTTTCTGTGTCAAATCCAGACTACCTTCCAACTTCTGAGTAGACAGCAGGCACTTCAGCCTCTGAGTCACTGTGACACCCTGACTCCCCAGTAATGATGATGATGATGATGATGATGATGATGATGATGATAAAAGGCCAGAGCAACCTCTGTCAGAGTTATTGAAGCTGTCAGGGAAGAACACAGCAGCCCTCACAGAAAATTCAGCTCAGAACCAACAGAAAAGCAACATGCACACATCGTTTTTTTTTTTGTTTTTTGTTTTTTTTCCTGTCATTACTTCAGGTCTGTAGGAGAAATCACTGCGCTCACCTTTGCTTCGTTTGGTGCGTAAGAACCAATTAAATGGTCTTCAGTTTCTGAGTGGTTCGCACTCAAAAAATAAATGCGTTTTCCAAAACCTTTTATGTTCTCATTATATTCATTCTTTTTTTTTTTTTTAAATGCAGAAGGGAAATCATGCACAGGCGGCCTGTGCATGATTTCCCTTCTGCATTTAAAAAAAAAAAAAAAAAGCTCTGTGCCCCTCCATGTCTTTGTATTTGTTGGATATTGTTTTCAATTTTTGTATGTGTACAGGCTGTGGAAACAAATTTCCTCTATGGAGGACAATAAAGAATCTATTAAATATTCACACGTGAATCCTATACTGCTGTCTGAACACTGGGGAATTATTTCCAGTGCATTCTGGGAGAGAAACATGAAGCAGCCTGAGGAGAAACTGTTGGCACCAGGCAGCCAGCAGAGGAAAATGCTGAGTCGACACAAACCACTGCAGCAACAAAAACGAAAGTAAAAAAAAAATTTTCTCAATCTCTGCCAGTCTGACATTTAGTGTTGTTGATGGGATGAAATCCTCAGTCAGACACAAAGAGTTTTATCAGAGCTGTCAGAAGCTCCTAGAAAATGTTCCTGATTCTCAGTTTATACACCTGCTGAGCTCTAAAACACACACACACACACACACACACACACACGCACACACGCACTTGTGTCACTTTGGGCACCGTCCACTAAAACTGGACCCCATTTCCACCTGGTATTAAAATGTGATTTGTATCTGTATGTTGTATCCAGATGAGGAAAAACACACACAGTCTTGCATTGTGTATCAAAAAGGCGATGAAGTAAACTCAGAACAAATCAAGAGTCCAGTATCAATTTAATATCTTAAAGTAAACTAAATTACTTTTTAAAGGACTTTTCAATGCAATATGGTTTTAATAGGATAAAAACTTGGTAAGAGCATCATGAGTTTGATTTCTATAATCAGTTTCAACTTCAATAAATTCAATCATTCCATACAAATTCAGAAAACAGAATTTAAATTCAGTCGTCTGCTGGAACAAATCTCGTCACTTTCAATCTAAGTCATTTACACAAACACAAGATCTCAAGTCAAGACTTTAGAAACCTTTTCACGTCATCAAAGTACAAGTCAGAGTCAAGTCCCAAGTCACCAGAACCCAAGTCAAGTCAAGTCTCAAATCTTCTCTTCATGCATCAAGTCAAGTCTCAAGCAATTCAAATTGTAACTCGAGTTCTCCACCTCTGCCGGTGGAAATGACTTCCTAACTGTGTTCTTTTAACATTTGAATCACTGCCAGGAGCGAAAGAATATTTGTTTGATTGTCTCATGAACTCCATTGTTGGAAATACGACTGCTGTCTTCTTCTTCTTCTGTTGTTCATGAAGTGACAGAACAACAGAAGAAGAATACGACTGCTGTCTTCTTCTTCTTCTGTTGTTCTGTCACTTCATGAAAATCACATTTCTCACATTTCTGTGTTTTCGGAGGACAGGTGCAACAATCTTTTCACTGCATCCACAATATGCTTAGAAATATGCAGGTGGCACACTGGCCTTGGGTACATATTAACTTTTTATCCTCTAACAGTGTGTGTGTGTGTGTGTGTGTGTGTGTGTCACAAGACAGGATATTACCAGCCGCTGTTCCAGTGAATTTCACCGAGGCAGAAGGAAAACAGAGAATGAACAGCTTGAGGTTTGTATCTTCAGTCAATATTAATCTGTTTCCTATTGTCCAAGTGAAGGCTTCCACAACAAAACACTATAACCAATATCCGTCCCGGGGGGGGTGGGGGGGTGGGGGGGTGGGGGGCTGCCATAGAAAGTGGGTAACTCAATATTTCAGATGCAGCCCTGACCCTTTGTTACAGGCCGTCCTCGCTCTCCCTCCCTCCCACTGGATTTACTGTCTGTCCTCCCTGAACTGGTTCCTGCTGATCTCTCTGCGCTCGTCTGCTGGTTAAAAGCTTGCTGATCTAACCTTCGCAGGAAGCCTCCGTCTCCTCTGTGCTTTTAGGATGAGTCACGCACTCAGAAAGTCAGAGGGCGAGTCCGAACCCGGCATCCTCCCCCTCTCCCTCCCTGTAAACCCTTTCATCAAGCTGAAGCTTCACGTCAGACTGTTTGCTTTTCCATGAGTGCGGAAAAAGGCAAAAAGTGAGAAGACTGATGAGTCATTTTACAGTTCGGTGTCTCAAGACCATAAGCGGAATTTGAATGGGTGTCTGGGATAGCGTAACGCTCCTCACAACACAATAACTCAGTAATTTTTCATGATTTTGGTGATTTTGGGAAATCATGACATACAATTCTGCTGTCTAAACTGATGAGAACAAGCGCATTTTATTGAAAAACTCAGAAAATTTCGGTTTTGTTTGACATCACACCTGACATTACCATTCAGTTCAATGGAAATAACTTAAATATGATTATTTAACATACGATTTTTGCGAGCCATACATGATATATACTGTATTGGAAAAAATCCTTACGATTATCATGATATCGATTTCAGCCATATCACCCAGCTCTCACAGCGTAAATAAAATAAATAAGCGTATTATGAACAATCATCAATTATTTTCCATCTCTAATTCACTCTTATAACTTTTATCAACACAGTTATTAACAAATTTGCACGGATGAAATCTAGAAAAATGAGTTTTTGTAGGATTGGTGCAATATGGCGGACTCTGAAAAAAAACAAAAAGTTTCTGTGATATTCAGGCTCTTACATGACTTAATGTGAATTTGTAAATAAATACAGCAAATTTTGCTGTATTTGGTGCTTATGTCAGCTCACTGGGAATTTCAGAAGCATAATAGTTGTGCATTTGAATTGATTTCAGCATGTGGATTAGTTATTTTTGCTCTTCTGGACCTGTAACTGGTCAGGGATCAGAGCTTGCACCCACATGTGTTAAAAGACAAGCTCCTACTTGAAGATATTTTCAGCCAAATAATCTCACTGCACTGAAACACAAAGTGAAATCTCTTGAAAGAAGCAAAATTACTCAGAATTGCACACTTATGTAACTTATGAAACGACTTACATAACCACGAAACCAGCTTGAAAAAGGTTGTGAGCACGAGCTTCTCCCGCTGAACTTGTCAGTGGACGAGTCCCGGCGTCGTCAGCGTCAGACAGAGAGTCAGAGAGTCAGAGCAGACCGGGGACAGGAATCCCAGGAAGCAGCTCGTGCTTCAGCGGGGGGGGGTCAAAGGTCGCGCCGCAGAATGTTTCAGACCTCTGAGAAACACAAATCAGATTAAAAACCAGCCTCCTGCCATGGGAGTCCACAGGGAAATATGTTCAGTATGCAAAGTATAACGTAAGCTTGAGTAAAAATGTGGAGCGATGCTGTATGTAGCGTGTGCTCTCTGCTGTAGGTGAGGAACCTTATTTGGAGTGGATGATGACCGGAGGAGAGATGGTAATATTCCTCTGCTCTTCTTATCACACGGCTCTTAACCCTCCTATTATGTTTGGGGTCAATTTGACATCCATTCAGCATTTAACGTCTCTAAAAACATGATTAACATTATTTTTTCAGCTTGATACTCGATGACTTTTCAAAATTTCATGGGGAGAACAGGTAACACCAAGTGTAACATGATGATATGTTTTCAAGGTCCTGTGCACATTTTGTATACAACAGTGTTGTTTGGGGGTCATTTTGACCAGAGGTTTTATACATATTGTCTTTCTCTTTGTTTTGACTGATAACTGACCCATGTCATTTTTGAGTTTTTATAGAGTTTTATCTCACCTGAAGATTTTCTGCCAATGAGGTCCTGTCACAGCTCTTTGAAAGACTATTTTGGTGAGTAATTTACTTTTTATTGGTGTTTTTTTTCATTATTTTTTCATGATTAAGTGTAAACTTGGGTAACACTTTCAATTACAATCATTTTTTGTAGGTTTAAATTGCTGGGGTCAATTTGACCTCAAACATAAAATATGTCTGTTAATTTTAACATAATAGGAGAGTTAAAACCTTTCTCTCCCCTCGCTGGACTGTTGGTCAGGTCTGATCAATTAACCAATCACCAATTATTCAATCATTGTGCTCCCTGTTTGTGCAGATGACCAATACACTCCTCTCTACCTCTGCTCTTATCTCACCTCTCTTCACCTCCTCCTCCTCCTCCTCCTCCTCCTACCTGACAGCGACGGCCCACTGAACGCGATCAATTCACATACAGTAGGTGATGATGTAACGTTTCTTGTGCTCTTTGAGCTCTTGTTCTCTCTGTTGCCTGCGAGGCTCACTGGAAAAAGAAAAAAAAACCACAACAACAGAATTCGGAGTCAACGTGGGCTGAACACTTTGCAGAGAAAGCTGGAGCTTATTAAACTTCATCAGAAAAAAGATATAATGTTAGCTCGGGTAGAAACTGACATAGCTCCATTCACTGTAGGACAGAGGTTCCCAAAGAAGCTGCACGTTTTCATCATTAATAAAACATTTTAATATAACACTTCCTCCTCGCCTCACTGGAAACTCTAATTCTCGGTCTGAATTCTCCTCTAGTTATATCAGATCCAGTCCAGCAGGTGGTTCAGTGTTACCTAGATCCAAACTCACTCTTCTGCTCCACTCCACTGTAGCTTACTACCTGTTCTCTGCACTCTTCATCTGTTTCTTTAATATGAGAATCAGTCGGTAAAGTGTGGATACAGACTGATGTGGACTGACCCAGGACCAGACACAGGAGAGACAGACTCACAGAATACTCTCTTTCTGTCTTATGGGGAAATAACTGGAAAAGTCCAATAAAGTCTCTGACACACACACACACACACACACACACACACACACACACAGTAAAGCCCCTCTGTGAGTCTGAAGGCCTTTTATGGTCGACTCCCCAGACAGACAGAGGCTTTCACCACTGGCAGTCTGACGGGAAACTCCACCCTAAAAACACAATTTCTGCTTCACATATCTTCACCGTCCTGCAGAGCTCTTACATCTTAAACTATCACATCACTACTATCACACTGCAGTTGACATATTTGATAACTAAATCATGTTTTCCTCTTGTAAATATCTGGACTTTGTGAAGATATAAGGTGTCAGCAGTTGTTGGTGTTAATGATCTGATCACCATGAACACCAGACTGCCAAGACTGTCCTGATGATGTCAGGAAGACACTGATGCTGGGAGCGCTCCATTGACAATGAATGGGAGACTGACTGTGTGGATACAGTTACAGTTACACCTCAGTACCAGTATCACCACTTTGTCTGGTCTGTATTTATATCAACACCGCAGTGAAATGAAGCTCATCTGGATGTTAAAACTCAAACATTTCACGCCAGCTCCAGGTTTTGTCTCTTGCTGACATCACAGATTACAAATTTATACAGCTGTCTGCTTTGAGTTAGAAACCAAAGAGCTGTGAAGATTAAAGGAGTTTACCAATATCCAAGATGTGATCTAACCATCCCTTGTGCTATTAAGGTCGAGGTCAAGGAACACTTTATTATCCCAGAAGGAAGGAAGGAAGGAAAATTCCCCCTCAGATCCTCTTCCTCTGTTATATATCATCAGTCTGTGGTGTTCAGTGCATTCCATTCATATTTTGTGATGAAGTGTTGTAATTTACCTTTTTTGGTGAACTCACTTTCCCTCAACCTGCCTCGTCTACTTCTACTGCAGTTAGTGTTTTTGTACGTTTCCCAGAATGCTTTTTGAGAACCCGCAGAGAACTTGAGAGCGAGTTTCAACAGGACTAGAGTCGCCCCTCGCTCAAACCCCAACCTGTCTCTCTGCTGCATTGCATTCTGGTCTCTCTCCTGCTCCTGTGGGTGGAGAAACTGGTCTCTCTCCTCTTCTACGATGGATTTCTCCCTGTATGATTGTTGAACGTCTCTTGGTGCAAAATGGCGGCTCTAGAAAGAAGCCCTCGCTCTTTGATTCTGAGGGACTGACACCAAAACCTGACGTTTACCGCTGATGTTTTACATCCTGAAACATTTTCTCACATCAAACTCCATTAGGTGATGTCACCTCGTCTACGATTGGCCAGTTATCCACCAAGAAGAAAAACACACCAAACTACTAAATGGACCCAGGAATTCAAACTACATCACCAACAGCTGGTTTTTAACAGAGTTACAGTTTTCCTATAAAGGCACACAAAGTTTTTGGTAGATTGGTCCATAAGTAATGAGAACACAAACACCAAAATCTTCCATGTGTCCCTTGTAGTAAGGTTTATTTTTTGATTTATTTCAGGTGATCAACCACGTATTGATCCGCTGTGCAGTGATTTTTAGCTGCACACACTCTCCCATCGCCCTCCACCTTCACTTCCTATGGAAACAGGGAAAGTAGTCCCAGGTAGTTCAGGACTTTACCTTATTGGTATTTAGTTTGGGTTCAAGAGGTCGCCTCCCTTCACTGTACTGTGTGTGAATATTACCTGGAACTTCTGAACCTGCTTTAGGGTGGAATTTCCCTTTGAGTTGTCTCAGAGATTTAAAGTCTCTACTCTAAGCTCTTTACAGACTATTGTATCATGCTTCTGATTTTAACAACGCTGGATGAGCTGCTCTTTGATGTAAAGTGGTCGGGACGCTGCTGTAAAAAGTGACATGCACGGCAAGTGATTTTACCTCATCAAGCCTATTTCAAGGCATTTAAATGTCAAACTACCACGCTGCTCCAGCATTATACTGATCCAGGCCATTCTGATTGATTTGTTGTGAGCGTCTATAAAACAGTCATTTCAAGAAACAACCACAACGCAGTAAACTTGTTTGTAAAATACTTTGCAAATGTCATGTTGTCATCATGAAATGTCAAAAAAGATCTGCCGATAAGATAAATTAAATTCAAATATCTAAATATAATAAGTTTAGTGTCTGAATACAAAAAAAACCACTAAGCTCATTGTTTTTTGCAGTGCATTAGGACATCAGCTGGACAGAGTCACTTTGTTTGTTCTCAGTTTACGTTCTGTTCATTCACTCTCTATAAAACGAGTCCAGTGAGTAAGACTCTTGGTAAAACACCACAATCTGCAGCTCTTTGTTCGTGTTTATAACATGTAGGAGGTCCTGTCTACCTGGAGGAGCAGGATGGGACTAACATGGCCAGGCTGAGGGTTTGTTTCTCACCGGAGCCTCCCAAACTAAAACTGTATGCTCCCCCTGACCTCTGATCTCTGACCCCTCTGGTGACAAGTATACATGTGTTTGTGTCTCAAAGGGAGAGAATAAACTAATTCCTAGTGGGACCAGGTGGAATGTGGGAATTAATTTGCCCTAAGGAGGCTGAATACTAACTAACAGCTTCAAACAGTACAAGGAGAAATAAAGAATCATGAATGTCAGCTGAACGCCTAAAATATAAAAAGTAAATGTTCACAGCTTGAGACAACGCTGATATAAAAAAGGGTTGAGTAAAAGCCAAGTTGGCAAAGAGAGTAGAGATGAGACCTCAAATACAGTGAAAGAGAGACAGTTTCTACAGTGAAATATAATATAATAAAATAAGATAAGATAAGATAGCACTTTATTGATCTCCTTGGGGAAATTCAGGTGCCACAGCAGCAACTGACGGACAATACCAAAGAAGTAAAGTATGTCAAGTACAGGTAATAAAGATATAAAGGGAATAGCTACTAACATAGAATAAAGGTAGTGAACATAATATACAACAATAGAGACAATAGAGATAGTGCAAATAATGCAAATAAATGCAAATAATAAATGCAATTTGGATAGTTCCATGGATATATTCCTGAGGTACATACTATCCCTGTGCCATATTCAAGAGTCAAAGGTCAAGAGTTCAAGTTATTATATAATATTATAAGATAATAAGATAAGATAATATACACCACAATGACATACAATCAATAGCAATACCCAATAAAATATTTTCAGCAGCAGCTAAGTTACTGTGAAACAGTTTTGGATTTCTGAAAAGCGCAGCATGAGATTCACCTGTAGTAATCTATATTTAGATGTTTAAGATCTAACTTGAGAGAACTGTGTGAGGAACTGTTTGGAAAATTAAAACGGTTTTCACTTTTGTCGACCAGGAGTTTACAAATTCAAGAGGCATTTCAGGTGCCGTAACGCATCCTCTGGCGGCCATGTTGGAGGTCCTTGGCTGATGGTGTTTCTAAATGTAGGCTACAATCACACAGAATTAAATAGACATGGTTAATTTCTGTGTTGTTTTATAGGAACTGATCATTTCATCACTGATCCATCTGATTGATTTAGTGTTTAGATAATGTCAGCTTGTTAGCTAGCTAACCATAGTATCTGGCCAGCTTGTTGTTAACACATCTGATTAGCACACTAGCTAACGTATCTAGCAGCAGCTAGCGTTAGCATGTTCACATTAACATCAGTGTGTTTGCTGGCTAGTTAGCTAGCTAACAGTTTGTTCAGGTTAACTGAGCTGACTCTTCTCAAGCTACAACTCAGAGTGTTTTGGAGTAGAGACTAGGGCTAAAGACAAGACAGTTTACTGTGTCACAGTAACCAAATCCACCTCATCACACTATTCACTTTTACTGAGAACGTTACTGAATGGATCTACAGCCACACCACAACAAGCTGACTCAGCTGCTCTCTGTTAGCTGCTTGGTAGCCATTATTTGTGCTCAGCCAGTTTTCCAGTAGAGCTCCATGATGGCGGCAGCCGCTGCTGGGAGATTTGTGACACAAAAGCAAAGCCTCTGTATTACTGTTCTGCTTCCAGGCTTTAATGTGGACTAGGCCTAGTCAGTGTCCATTTATTCAACTTTAACTTTTTCAGTGCATACACTTAGAGCAAGCTCTCCAGGTGTTTACAGGCTAGAAGCAAGATCAAATCACAGATCCATTTTTAAGAGTAGAAAAAATGTCTAAACATTCGTACAGCGGGCAGAGGAACAGAGAGCTGCAGTCAACATGAGCTGATCAGCTCTGCATTATAAATGGGCTAGTTCAACACTTCTGTCTTTAAATCAGCTGAAATAAGCCACACACACACACACACACACACACTTCCAATTCATCACTGTCAGTTATTCTTCACCTCAGTCCAAACTCACCATGTGATTCAAATGTTTCCACTAGAACTTTCTCACTTTGTTTTGATATGATCTGGTGATTTCAGGCTTACAGATATTTCCTAGAAGAAAGAGAGAGAGAGAGAGAGAGAGAGAGAGAGAGAGAGAGAGAGAGAGAGAGAGAGAGAGGTTTCTTATTGAAAGCACAGCTACTCTGAGCCAAACCACTGAGACAGCTGCATATTTCCTTGCAAGTAGTTGTTCTGCTAAAATGGAAATATCAAGCAGCATAGAAACACCTCAGCAAGGCACTAACACTGCCAGGGTTGAGGGTTCAATTCCCACTGGGGCCAAACTTACTAAAAAAGCATCTATATTATTCTATGAGATGCAGTGTTGCTATGTAACATGTTAGAGTAATCAGATTACTTGTTTTGGTAATAAGAAACTTAAGGTATTAGTTTTTCAATTTATGTAATCAGTTACTTGCATTTCAATACTTTTATTTTTCTTTCAAATGGTTAAATGTTGAGTTGGAGCAAATGAAAAAAAAGAAGAAAGTATTGATTAAAAGCAGGCTATTGGTGCAAGGTGACGGCTCACAGACTGCGACTCGCTTTCAGAATGAACACAATAAACTGCAGATACTTTGAACTGATGGAAGAAAAGGTTAAGAACATTATTAACTGTAAACTCACCTTTCACTGTCAGGCTGAAGATGTGGTTTGAAAGCAGTGGATTGAAAGCAGTTGTGAGCGCAGTCTGCTGTTCATTCAGAGAGCAGACAGGATCAGTTAGTTTGCTCTGTGATCTAGTTTACAGTGCATCAGTGGAAACCAAATAAATGAAAGCTACCTTGACATTTTCTTTAGCTAACATCAGTGATGATTTCTATACAATAAGAGTGATGACATCACCAGAAGACAGATTTTAAAGGCTGTTTTAAAGTGGGACACTTGAAAATACTCAAATGAGTTACTTTTAAAAAAGACTATAAACTAACTAGTTACTAGTAACAAAGTAAAGTGACTAGTTAGTTCCAAAAGTAAGTAAGTACTGGATTTTAACTTGTAATTTTAAATTGCTTTTTTAAATTGTATTTGTGTAGAATTTTTGTCTCTCTTGCGTATTGTTAATTGCCCTTTGGTCTGTCTTGTTCTGTTGATGTCTGTTATTGTTGTTTACTGGCTTTTAGTTGTTTAGTTGTGTTGTGGATGTATGTTCTTGTGAAGCGCACTGCAGCAAATTTCAAGCAACTGTCTAGTTGATGTGGCAGTAAAGTAAAGTCTAAGTCTAACTTTCCCCAACACTGATGAGAAGTGAAAAACAAACCCAGTCCTGCAGAGAGCGAGCTTATACGGTTTTATTCTATAGAGCTTTTATTGACAGTATGCCAGTAATGCTGAGGTGGCACACAACAACAGACCGGGCAGGGTCGTAAAACAAAATGGCAGACAAGGTGGCTACAGACATTTCACCTCCCTCTTCACCACCAGTCTGAGGTTCCACCATCTGGACGCAGGTTCAGACTGAAGCAGACAGAACCAGAAACTGCTTCCTCCCTTCAGCCGTCGCTCAGTTAAACCGACAGCGGAGAGAAGCTGGAGCCATAAAACAGCTAGTTAATATACTGCAGTCAAAATATACCAATAATATGCACTTTAAGGCTGCTTGTTTTTATTTTGATCATTCCAAATGATTTACCTAATGATGTTTTTAACTATTTTGCAGTTAAATCTGTTGCTACATTACATCCAGACATGTACATGTTATATTGTACTCTAATATAAAGTATATAGTGTATATAACATGCACTTTATCTTGATATGTGTGTGTCACCTGAAACTCTGAAGCTGTATTATCACTGCACAGTATGTATTTTATTTTAATAGCTGATTCCACTTTCATCATGTGACATGAGTGTGTGCTGAATGTTGAAACAAGTGTAACTGCTGTAACTGTTTTTAACCTGCGAAACATATTGGCTGAATGAGAACATGAAAGCTTTCTAATCTCGTCTAATCGAATCACACGTGAAGCAGGAATGTCAGCTGACTGCAGAAGATGTCAAAAGTAAATGTTCACAGCTTGAGACGCGCTGCTACGAGGCTGGGGAAGGACTGAATAAAAGCCAAGTTGGCAAAGGGAGTGGAGATATGAATTGGGCCCTTGACAGATACACACACACACACACACACACACACACACACACACACTGCACCAATCCACCCACTCGCACACATAGCACATTTTTAATCAGAGCATCAGTGGACAGTGCCAAAAAAAATAAAGGTCAGAATCCATAACATCACCAACAGCAATGCTCCTCCCACCCCATACACACACACACACACACACACACACACTCTCCTCCATTAACCTCAGCTATCACACTCTCTGTTCCTTCTCTCTCTCTCTCTCTCTCTCTCTCTCTCTCTCTCTCTCTCTCTCTCTCTCTCTCTCTCTCTCTCTCTCTGCAGGTTGCTGCATTAAGCAGCAAAGACACAAATTAGCTAAAGCAGTTCACAATCTGTTGAACACGCCTCCTGCCCTACACACACACACACACACACACACACACTCACAGGCTCATGCACACACACTTTTAATCGCATCAGTGCCAAATTAATGAAGAATCCTGAACATCACCAGTGTTTTCCTCCTTGTTCTCGCCTCTCTGCCCTTCGCACCTGGAAAACACCTAGTCATTATTGTATTTACATCTATTGCAAACTTGAGACTTACACAAACACACACACACACACACACACACACACGTATACACCGGCACACAAACATGTACATGCTTGTAGACACATGCAATACAATAAGCACTGACATGTACTCACACACATGTAACAAACACATGCACATATACAGTATATACAAATATACAGTAGTCACACCCATATACACTTACACAGTCATTCACACACACACACACACACACACATACACACTGTGTCTAAATTGGCATCAGCTGATTTCTGGGAGAACAGAGAACAGGAAGGTTCTTAACAAAATAAGAGTTTTGTAGTATTTTCCTTGAAATGTTCCTCATAAGCTGCTATAGTTAGAATTTCATGAGCGTGGAATTACAAGGTTCCAGCTGACTTCTTTATGTTTTGTTAAAACAAAATTGAGTTATACACACATTTATGCTTGTGTGGTTATTTTTTTAAAAACAAACCTTTTGGTAATCCTGGTTCCAGACTCCTGAATCGCGACCCGCCTTCACCCGCCACTCTTCAGATTTGGTCGAGCGATTCAGAGTCTGGTGTTGCTCTATTCAACGGTGATTTCTCGATCAGAAAAACGATCAGGCCAACCAGCGCCTTTGTGGGTGGGACTAAAGTTTGAACCGTTCGTAATATTTGTTGAAATCACCCCTTAACCAACATATTTTTGTCAAAAACGGCCGACATTCTTGGTAAAGTTAGTAAATCCACCCAGCATCAGTGACTGAAAATAACGTCAGAGCGGCCGGATACGTCGGTCACTAGTGATTGGTTCAGATACGTCGGTCACTACTGATCGGTTCGGGGAAAATCAACAAAGCCCCATACAGAAATCAACTAACATGGAGGCAATGTCAGACTGAATAATGGAGTGGAAACGAAATGGCTGTTCAGTCTGAATATCAGGCTGAATACCCCTTTTTGGGGTTAAATATTTAAAAAGATGGAAAGCACATAACAGTTGTCCCAGCTGGCTGATGGGACGCTCAGGATCTCACAGACAGAAACTTCCAGTTCCAAACTCTTATAAGAGCTTCAAACTACAAACTGAGAGGTTCACTGGGGAATCTCATGGGCTTCATGGTGATTGTCACAGTGGAGGAACTTCAAGCTCCCTAACAAACCTTTTTATAATTTTCAAAGTATTTGGTCAGTGTATTTAAATCCTTATTTAGAGTAATAATGTCAGGGTTGGATCTAGGACTCACACGCAGAACTCAAGGACAGAGGCAGAAGTAAAGTTTACAGTCTTTAATAGATGAGTTTCTGAGCAACATCACATAAAGTGTGACTGTACTAGCAAAGTCTTCCATAACCCCTACCCTAACTTCATCTAGCCAGGGGCTTCTCCGGGTCTGCAGCTGGGTGCTATTGGAGTAGCAATCCAGCTAACTCAGTCCGCTAGCTTCATAGTCCCTGGTCGACACTTACACAGCCATACATGTACAATCTGTTGTCAGGATGTCGCCTTTTTCAGTATTCACACTTTGACGTTGGCTGAGTAAGACCTCTGCTCTGAACACACAAAACTCACCAGAGCTGTAATGTCTAATTTGTTGCACATGCCTACATAATGTGAATTTACAGCATCAAGAGATTTGTATGCTCGGAGACTGTCTTTTGTATATGCTCGGCTTTTCATATACATGTCTGGCCATTGGATCGGTGGCCACGTCTACAAGCCATTCATCAACTGGGATTGAATAAGGGTCCAGCTGTCATTCACCAGTAAATCTGCGCAATCAGAGAGAGAGAGACAGAAAGAGAGAGAGGGAGAGAGAGAGAGACAGAAAGAGAGAGAGGGAGAGAGAGAGAGTTAGTCAATCTGCAGGTTGGGAGGCAAGGAACTCAAAATCTGTTTTATAGTGTTGAATATTCATGATTAGAAATCTCATGAGAGAGAGAGAGAGAGAGAGAGAGAGAGAGATACACTGATTTTTGTTTGATATTTGCTAGTCATCTATTGTTATATTATGATAATATTACCTAAATTTTAACAATATTGCTTTGGCAACACAGATTTCTGTTTTGTCACGCCAATAAAGAGAGCGCTCAAAGAGATGAGCTGGCTGGACTCCTGACAAATAATCTGTGTCATTTTCCTCTAACTGTCTGTTCTGTTCTGTACACTTTACGTTCTGTACACTTTGTTTGGAATCAACAGTAGAAGAAGAACTGGGTAGTTAGCATGAGCAGCGATAGCCACCATGGCTGAACAGACAAAGAAGAGAGAAACTCAAACTGCAGCAACAGAAAATCCAAGGAGAAAGATTTTAACACTGAGCACCTGTTGAGGGAATCCAACCCAGCCAGGTTTCATTATGCTGCAGGAAGGACGGACACATCTGTCTTTTTACCAACAGCCAGAGATGTGTGAAGTCATGGAGTCAGCTGTTATTTCTTCTGGCTGTTTTCATACACCCAGGCACCGAGCAGACACACACACACACACACACACACACAAACAAACACACAGATGCCTCAAAATGCAAACTGAGAACCTATCTGTTCCTGATTTCTCTTTGGACCAGCCCCCTCTCCTCTGTACTGTGTGAGTAGATTAATGATTTCCACTCCAGCTCTCCCATCAGCCGGTTAACTATCATTGTAATTGATGATGAGTGTGAAAATGATCAGTTGGATGTTTTGGGGCTGTGTTCAGGAGGAGGGGCAGGTGCAGCGTGGTGTCAGCAGGGTGCAGGCGAGGTGCTGAGCAGACGGAGACAGGGTTACATCTGGGACAGCAGGAGTTACTGATGAAGCTCACCTGAGGCACACACACACACACACACACACACATACACACACACAGATAAACTCTAACATCAAGTCAAGGTTTCTGTGTCAGTGCTTACGCTCCATCATGCCGCAAGCAATCCTCAGAGAGCTTTTGAAGGCCGGCGATGTGCAGGAAGCGACCAAGATAAATTGATATTGGCATATTATGATATTTGATATTATGGCACAACAAGAGAAAAAACATATTAAAACAGCTTTGGAAACTAGAGATGGGACAATATATCAAAAATCGATATATCGCAATACCAAAATGTGACAATCTGTATGTTGTGTCAGGAACATGAATGGTCATGAATCACTAATGAGACGCTTGACCATCACAGTTTCACAAGCTCTCCATCCAAATTATATTATTGTCACTTTGTAACGACATTGTGAAATTGTTGTTTACATTCTAGCAGCCAATGGCATCGCTAGAAAGATTTGTGTCTCAGAAATAAACAGAATTCTGCACAGTCAGACTTTGTTGCCGCTGAACTTTTATTGATCACATCGTATCATAGTTGTATTGATCATGAACCTCAGATCACGTATTGAATCGTATCAGGAGAGAAACAGATCGTCCATCACTATTGGAAATAATACTGGTTGTGAATTGATATCAGCCTGCCTTTTCTTCTCTTCTCTTCTCTTCTCTTCTCTTAATTTCTCTTCTCTTCTCTTCTTCTCTTCTGTTATTCTCTTCTCTTATTGTTCTCTTCTCTCCCCTTCTCTTCTTCTCTTCTGTTATTCTCTTCTCTTCTCTCTTCTCTTCTTGTCTCTTCTCCTTTTCTCTTCTTTCCTCTCTCTTCTCTTCTGTTGATCTCTTCTCTCCTCTTCTCTTATCATCTGTTACTCTCTTCTCTCCTCTTCTCTTCTTGTTCTCTTGTCTTCTCTCCTCTTCTTCTCTTCTCTTCTTCTTCTCAGATTAATTTCTACATCCTCTCCTCAGACACTAAACCAGTTTCTGGAAGATGAATGGATGCCAGCCTGTGGGTTCTTGGCACTGCTCACTGTTCTCTGGCCTAAATATCCTGTAAATGCGTCTGTAAATTATTCAGACATTGTAAGTGTTTCAGCCCAACACACTCTGGAACAGCTTTAAAGTGTAAATATCATCTGTTCACAGAGAAGTCCTGCTGGCCTGGAGTCAGATTCAACCGGAAACTTCTCTGCTGCTCCAACATCACTGCTGACTCAGTAAAGTCCATTCACCTTGAAATGAGTCTGTCTCTTTCTCCCTTTTCTCTCCTAAAATACTGCATCTGAACAATATTTAACTTATATTTGAGTCGGCTCACTAGAAGGAAAATGAGTTTGAATCAAGTCAAACTTTATTTATAGAGCATCTTTCATGCAAACGAATACGGTTCAAAGTGCTTCATATAAACAAATATAAAAACAAATATACAACAAATATAAAAAAGAGTAAAGCAATTTAAAACACAGAAAGAATAGAGATGACATAAACAGATAAAACAAATAAAATACAATCGATAGAACCACTCTGTAGTTTGACATGTTCAGGAAATGAATTTCATGTGGAACAAAACACCTTCAACTGATCAAATCAGTATGTAAACAAAAACAGCAATTCATTGGTTTGCACTTTCACCACTGCACTTGTTTTTACACTGTACATGTATTCACTTATTTGGCTTTTATAAGAAGAAAATCCTTCTTTTCTAGCTCTTGTCATTTTCTTGTTGTCTTGTTCTCAGTTTGGAGGGGCGGTTTACGGACAAAAAGACAAGAACTAAAATAAAGGTCCATCAATATAAAAATAAATTCATACTCATTGGAAAACACCCCTCTTTTTGTTACAATAAAAGTTAGATCATCTTGAGTCAAAGCTGCTGCCAGAGAAGTAAAAAATGAAACAAAGGAACCCGAGTGGCAAAGAAAAACAAAGAAGAAGGAGGAAAAGTGAGTTGGCAACTTTTTTCATCAGAGAATCGACTGCCATTTGGTGTGTTGTCCAAAATCTTTATGGAGAATATGAGTGGGATTTGAAAGAAATGTCAAAATAAAGTCTGTGCTACACAGAAGCTTATGATTTGTTCCATGAAATAAAACATCAGCTTTGTGAATTTTCGTCCTTCAGTTACTTTATATTGTGATTGTTGCTTGTGAAATAAATACTACAACAGTCAGCCATAGCTAGGCGGTTTGACATTATAAACAATAACAACTATCTGTTCAATGCAACACTGTGAGAATCGTAAACTGAATGTACAACAGTCAGGAGATCGAGCTCTGGCAACAAAAAAACAAGTATAAACGATAGGGAAGGAAGTCGCTCATTAGTGCTGTTGATTCGCATTTCATTAGCAATAACTAAGTATCTAAAAGATAAAAATTCACAAAGGTGGAGCTTCATATTTTCCCTGGAGATTTTTACTACACACCAAATGGCAGAGATGCTGATCTGTGGCTTAGAAAATGATGCAAAATGCTGACTTCCACTTGCAGCCTCTGTACCGATCATACTGATGAAGATGAGGAGGAGGATGGTGAGGGACTCCATAAGATAAGATAAGATAAGATAAGATAAGATAAGATAAGATAAGATAACTGTGTTCTCAGCTCTCTGTGCCTGTCCAGCCTTCATGCTCTTTGGACAGCGCAGGTACAATGAACTGACAGACAGACGGCTGAATGCATTCATTTGAATCATAATAGAGTCTTTTCTATTTGTCTCAAAGTCCATATAATGCAGGTTCAATATATTAGATCACTGGTTATGTCTGAAGTGAAACATCAACATTATCAGAGTCTGATAATCTGATCATTTATACACTTTGTGTTTCTGTCTGTCTGTACTTTTAGAACAATGTCAGGCAAAATCACCATGATATATTAAACATAACCAGTTATGCTGATGAGGTAATTCATTAATTCATTAAGCTAATGAATACATTAAAGTGAGTTCTGAAAACCAGAAATCTCAGCCGCTGGCCAAGTAATCACTGAGTCATTGATCGACAAACCTATCAACGTCCTGCAGATTGATTATGGTCATTTGTGCAGTAAAAACATGACTTATTGCCCCTTTAATATTTAAATGAGCTGTTATGTGGTCAGAGTTGTATGTTTACATGTTATATTAAATCAATAATATGTAAATTAAGTGTTGTACAGTCATGTGTGTTTGTATAACATTATATAATTTAAATTTAAATGAGCTGTCATGCTGTCACAGATGTGACTCAGACGATCCAGACGGTTTTGTTATAATTTTATGCTATTGTCTTGACGCACTTCACTTCTGTCCTGTTGCCATAGGAACCACTGTGTCATGAAAACCATGATTGACACAGGCTTGTGATTGGCTGAGAAGTGCTGTCTCTTTCTCTCTTTCTCTCTCTCTCTTTTTTCTCGTTTATCACCCACCTATTCTCCTCTTTCATAAAATTAGTCTGCCTCTATTGTTCCATTCATCAACTCTTCTCATCCACCTATTATCTCTCCTTGTCCACTTATCAATGCATTTCCTCATATAAAATCCACCTGAGCATTAATTAGCATCTAGCTAACAGCAGTCAGCGGCCCAAACACACCGCAGACCTGCTGCACTAATTATGTTATGCTAATGTGGATTGATGTGGAAAGCATTGAGCGGTTGTGGATTGATGCGACTGGGATTCTCAGAGTGAGAATTACACTAATACCTCCTCGTTAACAGAAAGTACTTTGGCATAAATTAGCTTCCTACCAACAGCAGACTGTGGCCCCCAGCCAGTAAACATATGATAGGCTAATTAACATTTGGCTAATGTGATCCGATGCTCAAAATGCAACTCCAAAGCCCACTCCAGGTTCCTGAAAGTGTTTGGACTGAATTTCACTCCAAAATTAGATTTCCACCGTCTGAAAAACAGACAGCTACTCTGACTCACAGCACAAAGTCAAAGCAACTTCTACTACTTTTTATTAAGTCCTTGGTTTTGTCCTCTGACAAAACGATGACACTACAGACTGGATTCTCTGAATTTTTGGAAAAATAGAAGAATGAAATTCAGGTTAGCATGTAAACTCATCAGATACACATCTTTAATGGCATCTGTTTATATATTCTAGCCCAGGGGTTGAATAATTACTCAATAATTTCTTCCATGGTTTAAAAACACTGTCATTCCTATCTCGACTTTAATTGATCCTACATTCTAACAAACAAATCTAACAAATTTAACAAAGGCTTGTTGATTCTGAAAGCTTATCTTAGAGTTTCTCTTAATCCTTATTTTCTCATTTTGGAGCTTTCATTATCAATCAATCAATCAAACCAACCTTATACAACCTCCACAGTAAATACATGCAAAACCCATGTTCCAATAAATCGAGTGTGTAAACCGAGGCAGCTGGGGAGCGTCACGCTGCAGTCGAAGGTCAGGGCTTTCATTTATGGAACAAGCTGGAGGCGATACACAATGTCACACATGTTATTAGATCAATAACATGACAGTCCTGTCAGCAGGATGAAGCTGCTTTACATCTGTAATGTAACACTGAAGTAAATCAGTGTTGAGCAGAGACTGGAGGAGAAGCAGCGGACCGACGGTGAAGCTGCGTGTCTGAAAAGCCTCTGCTGCACATTATCCTGCTTCCACTGCTTACCAGAGACATCAGTCATCTGACACGGAGTATTGATTCAAATTGATTTCATCACAAGCTAAATTAATTTACAAGCTTCCACCAAAAACGAGTCCAGCAGGACGGACTGCACTACCGGAGCAGTGATGTCTTTCTGGCTCAAGCTGTCGCTAATGAATCTGATTAGAGATCAACAAGATCAGCCGGACTTCTTGACTGCAGACTGATGTGATTAGATGTGAAACAGCAGTCTGTTATTGATAAAAACCTCTGTTTGTGTGCGGACGCCTGCATCGCATCATTGGCTCATTACATCAGACTGGGAAGCACAGATATTGTTAGTATGTTTGTTTCAGAGCCTTATAGAGATCTTTTAATATATTAAAAGATCAATAAAAGTAATCAGTCTAGCCTAATTTAAATTATTGGCGACATTGTGAAATGTATGTTTCTACCTGAGGTTAATTTTTAACTGCATCATGTATTGGGAAAACATGAAAAAAAATTGTTTTTATGTTTTCCCCGTGGTTTAACCATGTTTTGCTTTTTCCCTCGGCGCAGCTGAGGGCATCACGCAGCAAGTTCAGGTCAGTCAGTTAGTCAGTCAGTCAGTCAGTCAGTCAGGCAGTCTGTCAGTCAGTCAGTCAGTCAGGCAGTCTGTCAGTCAGGCAGTCAGTCAGTCAGTCAGTCAGGCAGTCAGGCAGTCTGTCAGTCAGGCAGTCTGTCAGTCTGTCAGTCTGTCAGTCAGTCAGGCAGTCTGTCAGTCTGTCAGTCTGTCAGTCAGTCAGTCTGTCAGTCAGTCAGTCAGTCTGTCAGTCAGTCAGTCAGTCAGTCAGTCAGTCAGTCTGTCAGTCAGTCAGTCAGGCAGTCTGTCAGTCAGTCAGTCAGTCAGTCAGTCAGGCAGTCAGTCAGTCAGTCAGTCAGGCAGTCAGTCAGTCAGTCAGTCAGGCAGTCAGCTGGGTGACATTAAACAAACGCACCATCAAATGACAAACACAGACAGTTTAATCTGAGCCGCGGAGCTGACAGGTTGTTGTGAAAATGTCGAGAAAGAAGAAACGACACATTCTTTCCTATTTTCAACCCAATGTGATAAGTGAATTGAACTTGTTTCTATGAAGCAGCTCCGTTATGAGCGAAGCTGCTGCTGTATTTCTGCCTCTCCGCCATGTCGACGCTCCAAAACAGACCAATGGACAGAAATCTATCCGTCAATAATGTGTCAATAGTGTGGCCGCAGCTAGCTGTACTTGCTGATGATAATTTCATAGTTGTCTAACAGTCAAATGAAAATAGTGAAATTCCCATCCATAACTGTTTTCAACTTCATCTACTTTACTAACTTTATTTCTTACAATTAAATATTGCAGTAATTTGAATTGTAGCCAATTAATTTAGAGCTATATTATTAGATGTGTGTTCTCTTCCGCCTCGCTCTCCACAGCAGTTCATTTTGGTGTCACATTTCTAAAAGCACTGAAGTCTACAATGAATATAATTCCCTTAAAGGTCTGCATGTTTGTCTTTGGTAAACCTGTACAACAACAACATTTTCTCTGCTTTCGCTTTGGTTTGGGGGCTTGTGTGTGTGTGTGTGTGTGTGTGTGTGTGTGTGTGTGTGTGTGTGTGTGTGTGTGTGTGTGTGTGTGTGAGACAGAGATAAGATAAGATTTCCTGTGGAAAAATTAGGGGGATGGAGCAGCAGAATGTTCTAGGACTCAGAAGGGAAAATATTTACCAATATTAAAAAAAAAAACAATAGAAGACTATGTAAATTTACAGACTAAATGTGCAGACTAGCCATTTTCAAACATATTATGTAGAATATGCCTTTCAGATATGTGCAGCAAAATAAAACAGGTACAGAAAAACATGTGCATTATCATGTATTCACAGTGTCACTATGATATTAAGACACTGAACAGGAAAAGTGCCAGAAAGAGAGTGACAATGTGTGTTTGAGCTTATCTACACTACCAGTCAACAGTTTGGATCCACCTGACTGAAAGTTCTATGTTTCTGATTCTCTTAAAGCCATTTTGATCTAAAGACTTCTGCTTAAATGCTTGAAATGAGTTTCTTAGACAAATATAAATAGTGAAGTTGATCCTATGTATGAATTTCTTTCCAAAGCCTTTGCCTTTCCATCAAGGCAAAGGGCGGCTACTTTAAAGAATCTAAAATATAAGATAGTTTTTGGTCACTGCATAATTCCATTTGTATTATTTCATAGTTTTGATGTCTTTACTGTTATTCTAAAATGTGGAAAATAGTAAAAAAGAAAATGTGGTGTGTCCAAATTTAGCTGGTAAATACTGAATCTAATACTTTCGAGACAGCAGCAGGAACTACTATTGAAATTGAAAATGTTCACACACACACACTAGTAAGACCTTTCACATTCACCACTGAAATATTCTCATAAACACTACTGAAATATTATATGATCATATACTACTTAAAAATTATCAGACACACTATTGAAATGCTCACACATACACCACTGAAAATAAACCTCTCGCATACACTACTGAAAACCTATCTCACATATTTACTACTGAAATTTAACCTCACACATACACACAAGGTCTTACTGGTGTGTGTGTGTGTGTGTGTGTGTGTGTGTGTGAACATTTTCAATTTCAGTAGAATGGTTTTCAGTAAAGTGTGTGTGAGTGTTTCAGTAGTTTAAATGAGAGGCTCTCACAGTACATGTGTGTGAGAGGTAAAGTAGTTGTATGTGGAAGCCAACATTTGAATTTTGTCCCATACGGCCCCTCATAAGAAACAGTCAGCATGCTTTCTTTGCTGTGATACTTTCCTGATCCCTGAAGGTGAAAAGAGAGAGATTGTAAAACAGAGAGGAGATTCATCACTTCATATACTTTCAGTGTTCCTGCTGGATCATGAGCAGCTCCTGGCAGAGTGAGGGTGAATGAGTAAGAAATGACTAGGTGTGAATGGGGCTGCATAGATAAAATGCCAATTCATGTGCATAATGCAGCTAATCAGACCGCAGTGTTTTCAGTGTTTTTCTGGTTTAAGAACAACTCAACTCAACTCAACTTTATTTATATAGCACCTTTCATACAAACATGCAGCCCAAAGTGCTTCACATAGCAAAATTACAACAATAAAACAATAAAATGTTAAAAAATCAATAAATAAGAGTCAATAAAATACAATAAAAATACAATAAAATAAATACTAGGGATAAAAATAATGTAAAAACCAATGATTAGAACGTAAAAACTAAGGCTATGACATTACTTCAAATTAAAAGCCAGATTAAAAAGATAGGTCTTTAATTTCCTTTTAAAAAATACCGAGCGAGCTTGCCATTCTAATATCCAGAGGCAGTGAGCTCCACAGTTTAGAGGCATAAAAACAGAAGGCACTCTCACCGGTACTTTTATGGGACACATAAGGAACATTTAAAAGAAAAGCGATGAAGGACCTTAATGAAGGGAGGAGCAAGGTCATTTAAAGCTTTATAAACAAGTACAATAACTTTAAAATCAATTCTAAAAGATACAGGTAGCCAGTGCAGGGTCTTAAGCAGTGGGGTAATGTGATTCATTTTCAAACAAACTCAAACAACAAACAACCACTTGCATTGTTACATTCTAACAAAACAAGTGAAATATCTCAAAACTGGCAAAACCCTTCACCACTGTAATTAGATAATTTGACTTGAAATATATTGGAATAAACTTCAAAGTCAAATTAAACATCCTCTCACTAAGATTATCACTTCCTGCAGGGTTTGTTGCCACTGGTTTTGGAGCAGATGTCATTCATTCATCCAGCAGCAGCCTGGTGTGTGGTGAGTAAAGCGGTGATGTGCCGCCTGTCACCTTGCCAGCAGCTCCGCTCCGCTCTGCTGTTTCACAAGATAATTTCAAAGAGAAACTGAAAAGCAGGTCAGAGTAGAAACCAAGTCTTTGTGATGTTTGAATTGAACATTAACCCTCATCCCATACCAACATATTTAACATACAAGGACTACCGACTGGGGTCCCTTTCTTCTCAAAACATTATTAGTTATGTAATTAATGTCATGTAAATAAAAAACAGATTATTATTATTTTAGGAAAGTTACAGTTAATTAAATGATGTATTGTATTTCTGACTTTGAACATCATCTTACCTTAGGAAGAGCAGTATTTAGGGTCGTCGACAGAGCACATGAGGAAATCTGTGTCTGTCTCCTTCAAAATGACTGACAGAGTGCCCCTACTCCCCCTGATAGTGTGTGATACTTTAAATTAGGACCCATGGCAAACATGAACTCAATAAATAGTTCCATCTATTAAAACTGCATAGGCGGAATTGGGTGCTTTTGACTGGAGTCCCCCAGGACCCCAATACATTGGTATTTTTAAAAAGCACTAATTAAAACAGAAACAGAAAACAATGATATGAAGTCATTAGGAACAAATTGATTGACAAAGTCATGAAAAATTGGAATGATAGAATAAAGCACCTGTGAGATATGTAAGTATACCTCTGGGGTCTGCGGGTACCCCAGTCGCTAGGATGAGGGTTAAGCGAGTGGCGGGGGGGGAATTATGAAGGGCGGTGCAGGGAGATTTTATTTTTTGGTGAACCCACTTTCTCTCAACCCGCCTCATCTACTTCTACTTCAGTTAGGGATTTCCTACGTTTCCCAGAATGCCTTTGGACAGAGAACGGGCCTGAACTTGTTGCATTCAGCTGTGGGTTTTACATGTAGGTGGAGAGAGAGAGAGAGATAGTGAAGCTGGAACAATTGTTTTTCCAGTCCAGAAAAAGTGAGTCTCCCATTACTCAAACCTCTCAAGTCTCTCTGCTGCATTGCATTCTGGTCTCTCTCCTGCTCCTGTGGGTGGAGAAATTGGTCTCTCTCTTCTTCTACGATGGATTTCTCCCTGTATGATTGTTGAACGTCTCTTGGTGCAAAATGGCGGCTCTAGAAAGAAGCCCTCGCTCTTTGATTCTGAGGGACTGACACCAAAACCTGACGTTTCCAGTTTTATTTGGTTACATTACCTCTTTAACCTCCATGCGTCCCCACCGGTGTGAAGTGTAAATAAATGAAACAAAGCTGCAGAAAGTGTGTAGCAACATCTTCAATTCAGTTTCTATTCTAGGTTTTACTTTGTTGTAACTGACACTTCATCTACAGTCCGTCTGCTGGAATAGACTCAACATCAAAACACAACTTCAGTATTTCAGTCACATGTCGTTGCCTTCTTACTGAATATTTAATGATGCAATTATGTAATACTGTGGAGGTTGAGTCGGCTGATATTGGTTCTTATCAGATATGTCAACACTTTAATCAACCAATCTCTCTCTTCTATTCTCTCTCTCTGTAGCTCTCTCTCTTTCCCTCAATTGGATTTAGTTGTTACATATTGAATCATCCTCAAGTTCCTCCTAAAGGGCGATGAATTAACAACGAGCCTCTCTGTGCTGTTCTGTCCTCGTGTAACGTGAGAGTTAATCACATTTGTTGATTATTGAGTCTAACATAATTAAGAGCAGCAGAAGAAAGAAATACATACTGCAGACTCTTGATGTTAAGGAAAACGCCTCTTCCACTGTTATCCATCATCAGTCTGTGATGTTCAATGCATTCCAGGTATTTAGTAATGAAGTGTTGTCATTTACTTTCCCTCAACCTGTCTTATCTACTTCTGCTTCAGTTAGTGATTTCCTACGCTTCCCAGAATGCCTTTGGACAACCCCCCAGAGAAGGAGCGTGTTGCATCCAGCTGTGGGTTTTACATGTAGGTGGAGAGAGAGAGAGAGAGAGATACTGGAACACAAGAGTTGCTCTTCTTACTCACCTGTCTCTCTGCTGCATTGCATTCTGGTCTCTCTCCTGCTCCTGCGGGTGGAGAAATTGGTCTCTCTCCTCTTCTACGATGGATTTCTCCCCGTATGATTGTTGGTGCAAAATGGCGGCTCTAGAAAGAAGCCCTCGCTCTTTGATTCAGACGTTAATTTTCCATTAAGTAACACCGTTATGAGCGAAGCCTTCCTGGCTTGTTTTCTCCTTCCTGTTCCTCTGCCTCGCCCGCATATGTTGACGTTCCAAAACAGCCGAACAGAAATCTATCGGTCAATAACAAAAACATCATATTGTCCGGAACATCTTTGTTGTCACTCTGTATGAATGAAGATAAAGTAACATGTGGTGAAATGTTTCTGCAGGCGTTAAACGACATGTATCAGTCATCACAGTACGCAGCGTCAGTATGTTCGGCTCACGCAGGCGTTCACGCCTCAGAGCCGCTCAGGACCGATACACACTGAAACCAGCTTTTGGCTAATTTCCCATCCTGCCTCTCTTCCCTCTGTCCCTCTGCCTCCTCCAGTGTGTGTGTGAGCCGTGAATGAATCAGAGGTGATGCAGGATAGAGGCTTTACTGTCACAGCGGCATGATCGATGAGCTCTCACACACACACACACACACACACAGTTATACACACACAAAAGCACAAAGACAAGAAGAAATATGAGCAGATGAATCGCACATCATTGCAGGTTTAAAAGCAGCAGGGTCTAAAAATACTCTGAAACACACACACACACACACACACACACACACTGTTAAGTCATATTTTACCAGATGATGTCCTCCAGCTAGCAGCCACAGCGTCTTTAATGCTGCATTCATGTCATGTCGGATTTATCGTAAATATGAGCTGCAATCTGGGAAAAAACATTCATGTCTGCCTCCTAGTGGTGATTACAGGTAGGACATGTGGGATTTTGGTGGTGAACATGGCAACGAATCCATCCATGTGTAGACAAAGTTAATAAAAATCTAAATTCTCAGTTGTATTCAGACTAATACAATGGATTCTATCTGTTGCAGCTCGTTTATGGTTGATTTTAAAGGTCCCATATGGTGTAAAGCAGGACTCTCCTCTCCTCTGTGATGATAAAGGAGTTGGATGGTCTATCTAAACATGGTGAAAGTATCAAAACACACGGTCGCCAACTAAATCCACACAATCCATATTAGAAAAGCGACGTGTTGAGATCTTTCAGCTGACATGTCGCATGTCAATAAAACAGACCAGACAGACGCTGAGCTCAGCAGGAGAGGAAACATATCTGGAATCATTATGAAGATACAGCAGGCACACACAGTCAATATTACACTGGACTCTAGACAGCTGAGTGATGCATGCACACACACACACACACACACACACACACACACACACACACACACATACACACAGAGTGACGGTACATCAACTGAATTGGACTTATCGCACAATATGCACACACACACACACACACACACACACAAAATCAATGTTAGATTGTTAGAGTGTGACTTATAATTACCACAGCAGGATAGATTGGTATTTGCCCTGTTCTTATCTGTGACTGCAGGTAGAGAGATAAACATGCCACTCACATATGCTGTGTGTATGTGTGTGTGTGTGTGTGTGTGTGTGTGTGTGTGGCTACTAGTTTCTTTTTGCCTGTTGGCAATTCAAAGTTATTACTTCTTCCCATTTCACAGTCATGTGACAGAGGGAGCTTATAGAATATATAATACATTAGCTACATTAGCTGTGTGTGTAACTGGTGATGTACTGTATGTCTGTATGTTGTTTTTCATGCTGTACAAGAATGAATAATAATAATAATAATAATAATAATAATAATAAACTTTATTTATATAGCACAATTCATGCATAAAATGCAACACAAAGTGCTTAACATAAAAGCAGATAATCATAACATTTATGATAAAATAATAAAAACAAGGAAAAAAAAAACAAAATTAAATTAAAAAAGCAGGATAAGACAAAATAAAACAACCATCAGGTAAAAAACACTTGAGGAGAAAGCAATGTGTCTTAAGATTTCGTTTGAAAGTGTCAACAGACGGGGCAAGGCCATTCAGTGATTTAAAAACCAATAAAAGAATTTTAAAATTAATTCTGCAACAGACAGGTAACCAATGTAAAGATTTTAAAGTTGGAGTAATGTGGGCTCTCTGTCTGGTTTTCGTCAGTACAAGCTGTAACTGACTAATAGCTTTCTTAGACACACCAGACAGAAGAGCGTTAAATAATCCGGCCTGCTGGAGATAAACGCATGTATTAACTTTTCTGTGTCTGCCTGGGAGTGAAACGGTCTGACTCTGGCAATATTCCTTAAATGATAGAAGGACACTTTAGTCATGTTTCTAATGTGACATTCAAAATGTTTAAAAAAAATCAATAATAACACCAAAGTTTTTGACCTGTTCCTTGGTGTTTAGTGCGAATAATTTTAGGTGGTCAGACAGTTTTTCTCTCTCAGCTTTTGCTCCAATAACTAGGATCTCAGTTTTGTCTTGATTTAGCTGTAAGAAGTTCTGAGTCATCCACAGACTTATGTCAGAGAGGCATGCAATCAAGTCGTTGATAGAACTGTAATCATTTGAGCTTACAGAGATATATAGCTGGGTATCATCTGCGTAATTATGGAAATCGATGTTGCGATTTCTAATAATATTGCCGAGTGGTAACATATACAGACTGAAAAGAATTGGGCCTAAGATAGAGCCCTGCGGAACACCGCGTCAGGTCTATTTTATCGGAGGAGTGGTCATCCATGGCCACATAAAATTTTCGCCCAGTTAAGTAAGACCTGAACCATTTAAGAACTGTGCCAGAGAGACCGATCCAGTGTTCAAGTCTGTCCGGCACAATATTATGATCTACAGTGTCGAATTCGGCACTGAGATCTAACAGGACGAGCACAGAGAGCGTTTTCTCATCAGTGTTCATTCTGAAGTCATTCACAACTTTGACTAGAGCTGTTTCCGTACTGTGCTGGGTCCTGAAGCCAGACTGGAATTTTTCGCAAAGTCATTCAGCTGTTTAAAAACGTTTTTTTTCTAAAAATCTTACTCAGAAAAGGCAGGTTGGAGATTGGTCTGTAATTAGAGATGACAGAACAATCTATGTTGGGTTTTTTTAAGCAGTGGTTTAATTACAGAGGTTTTAAAAGCTGTAGGAAAGGTGAACAGCGAGCGATTAATTATTGTTAAAACTTCCAACAGTTGAAAACCAATTTTAAAAAAGCGGTGGGAATGGGATCAAGAGCACATGTAGAGGATTTTAACTCAGAGAAAACTTTCTTGTTCATTTCCAAGTTCACTGATGTAAAAACGTGCATGGTGCATTCAAATTTTGGGGCAATACTTTGTGGTACATTGTCCAGGTTTTTCTGAATAATATTCATTCTGATGGCCGCAATCTTATCTCTAAAATAGGCAGAAAATTCATTGCATTTTCTGCTTATTGGCAGCAAATTGCTTCTTCTGAAGGACTGTGATATCATCCTTTAACCCTCCACACTACACCCCCATCCTCACCCAGAGATGTTGTATTTTAAATCTCTCTGTGACAACTTGTCCCTTCAGCAGCTCCTCTGGTCAGAATTCACAACGTCACTCTGTGGATTTTACTGCAGTCGAACTTTAATGATGTCAGACAACAAAGCTGCTGGGATCAAACTGTTTGTCCACAGAAACACACACAATACTGTAAGATGCTTGGGATCAAACCCTGCGTCTGCCGCTGGAGAATACCACTCAGAAAAGCTAACAGGCTAATATATAGCTATGATGCTAACGCAGCCACGGTAGTTAGCGTTAGCATTAGCGACTACTAACATAGTATCGGATGTTACATAAAAAAAACGCATCACTTCCTGTGTGACTCTACTGTTTCCCTCCAGTGTTCAGCTCACCGCCTCAGAATCGTCCGTTCAGAGTCTCATGTTGCGCTGATGGTTTGTTGGAGTTTGGAAAGACTGACAAACTGCAACACTAGAGACATTAAAAATGAATGTTTTACCACAAAGAAGTCACATAGAGCTTTAAAGGCATACTGAGCAGGATTTTCACCCTTGAACTCATCCAAAAATTATCCTACTCAATCATTACTTATGGATTTTATTATTTCTGAATGTTCGGGACGTTTCTGGGCGTCGACTTTTTGGCAGCAGGTGTGTCCTGCAACCAAAACCACTGCTGACTCCTTTTATATCTAAAAGCCTCGCTGGCTGCGGTAGTGGTCTCAAACTCTAAAACAGAGTAACTCAGAGCTAATGTGTGTGTGAGCTGCAGCTAGCTACCGTTAGCGTAACTTCGTTGTAGTAGAAAAGCTAAGCTAACCGGCAGCTTCCTGAAAACAGTCCGACTCTGCGTCGCTCTTCATCCCCATCCTCTCCTTCAATTCTCTCCAACAGGTGAAAGCAAACAGATTCACTCTCGTTTTGGAACAAGCCTTGTCTGCATGACGTTTTGATTCTCTGTACTTTTTTACTGGTTTTTACCGTTCTGGCAACCGCAGAGAGGAGGGGCCAACTTTGAAAGTTGAGTTTACAAGCCACAAGCAGCAAAATCCTACTCAGTATGCGTTTAACTAAATGTATTTGAAATGCGTATTTAATTGCTTTTGTGTGCAAATTAAAAAAAATATGTAACTTTATAACTCTTATAAAGCTTTAGCTCCGTTTGCTCTGGAAGAACAGAACCTCTTCCTGTTTTGTGCCGTAAAGCGATCCAGCAGATTTCCCTCCAGATCCACCAGGTGATGAAACTATGGAGGATGCAGAGTAGAGGCTGATGGAGGCTGACAGGCTGACACTGATGGTCTGGTTTGTTTACGGTAATGACACTAATGTCTCAAAATTAATGTGGTAGATGACTAAAAATGATGTAGCACCTTTAAGGTTTTTGATGGAAGATGGAGGTAGAGATAAAGACAGAGACACACAGAGAGCTTCTTTAATACTAATCCCCTTCTTCTTCGTCACTCAGTTATCTGTAGCTTTCTCTGCCTCTTCTTTTCCATCCTTCCCCCCTCCTCTCCTCCTCCCAGTAGGCGGTTTGTTCTCAGGATGCTGCTGCTGTTGTTGTTGTTGTTGACGACGACGATGACACCGTGGCAACAGGATGTTCACCGACACATCAAAAAAGAACATCATGCCAAATTACACCTAAGTGCTGTTTGGCATTCAACAAGACACCCAGACAGAGAGAGAGAGAGGCAGCGAAAGACAGACAGACGACAGGAGGAAATAAAACGACGGGGAGGAAGAGACAGATAAATGGAGCGATAAAGAGAGAAAGATGAAGATGGAGGGAGTAGAGGTGAAAAAGAAGGAGAGAGACAGAGAGGGGGGGGGGGGGGGGGGTGAACCTGCCTGGCCTCGGGTTTCATAAAACACATTAACAATGTTAACACGATTACAAAAGCTCTGAATGTGTGACGCAACATGAGTATGAGTATGAAATGATGTACGTACGCACACACACACACACACACACACACACACACACACACACACACACACACACACGACAGGATCTCTGCCAGGTCCAATATAAAGAGTAAAGATTCTATTACTGTAATCAAAGAGCTGAGAACACAGACTCTCCGCAGGGTTGATCCTCGTCAAGGAATTGATTGCCAATTTCATAGATGAGCAACTGTATTGATTTAGGAGAGCTTACACAGCCATGACACACTCTCACACTCTCTCTCTCTCTCTCTCTCTCTCTCTCTCTCTCTCTCTCTCTCTCACTCTCACTCTCTCTCTCTCTCTTCAATGTGCTTTATTGGCATGACAGTTCACAAACAAACAATATTGCCAAAGCATGTAACAAGAGATTGATCATCAATTAAATTATTAAATAACAAAAAAATTAAGTAACAGAAAAATAATTCCATCCCCTCCCATGTATTATTGTGTGTGTGTGTGTGTGTGTGTGTGTGTGTGTGTGTGTGTGTGTGTGTGTGTGTGTGTGTGTGTGTGCTGCTGTGCCTCCACTGTCTACTGACTATCATTGTTTCTGTGTTTATGTCACTTGTGTTTCTGAGGAAACATAAACCAGCAAAATATCACCTTAGCCAATTAACAACTCTCTCTCTCTCTCTCTCTCTCTCTCACACACACACACACACACACACACACACACACACACGCACAAGCGAACACACAATAATGCAGCACTGCACTTTATCTTTATCATCAAATTAAATGCATGCAGCCTCTGGGAGCTTCATGGCTCAGATCCACCGGAGGCGTTTCTGTCCTGTCTGTTTGTGTCTGAAGGGTCGATCAGATCAGACGCAGCCGTTTGTTTCATTGCAGCTGCTGCACTGCTGCAGCAAGCTGAGGGGTCTGAAACAGAGCCGGATCAGAGCCGCAGCTCTGGAGACACACGTGGCTTCTGTTGTTGACGGACTACGCAGCAGCCTGTTGCGTATTGAGCCATATAAATGTATAGAAATACCAGGATTTGGCTTATTTTATCTTATTTATCTCATTTATCACCATGTCAGTAGAGGATATATAACCAATGTCATTTAAATAAATGTTGGAGATCAGGTTATCTATGGAGTCACTGTTTGTTTGTTTGTTTGTGTGTTAGCAGGATAATTCCAAAATTATTATTAGTTATGAATGGATTTGCATGAAACTTTGTGGAAAGTTTGGTCATGAGGCAACGTAACTTTTCACACCGATTGGCCAAAGGGGGCGTGGCAGTGGGCGTGGCTTCTCATAAAAACATGACTTCTGGACGGATTCACGTAACATCATGAAACTTTGTGGAAAGCTTGGTGGTGAACTGCTGCCTCAGTCCTGCAGGAACCATCTGAACCTGCTGCTCGTTTGAAAATGGCACATTTAAAAGTTGAAGTTTAATGCACTTTCTTTGCCAGATGTACAGTATAGACAGAATTAACAAAAGTTTAATTTGGTCAACTATCTGACATGGAAATGGCAAATCTTGACATGCTGGTGTTGGCGGATGTATGAGCTCCCTCTAGTTTACTGTTCCAAAACAGTAGAATTTATATATTAAGCACTTAGGCTTATTTATTTTCACTAAGAGTTTACAGACCACAAGAGCCATAAATACAGATGAAACGATATTAGATTAGATTAAATTACATTAGATGAACCTTAATGATCTCTGAGGGGAAACGGGCAAAAACAAGATCAAAATGTAATTACTTATTTGGTAATGCATAAGATTAGTTTTATTTTCAGAACCACACTAGATCAGTGTGGGTACAGTATTAGGAACAAGTCTATTGCCTGTCCACTGTGGGGTTGGCCCTTGTTCTTCTTACAGTGTAAAGGAACAGTTCACACCAAGATGAAAATTCAGTTTCATCATCACCCCCCCCCCCCCCCCCCCACCCCCCCCCCCCCCCCTCCCATGTCAGTGAAACTCTGTTGAAAGTTGGTAGGAAAACCAAACAGTGAGTTCACCGCTGTAGCTCCATCACAGCTTTCTAACAAACTATTACTGTAAAGTTAACTGCTCTGTCTTTTTACAGCTCAAAAAAAAAGCGATTACACTGTTGGTCCAAAAGTATCTAAGTTGCTCTGCAGTGATCTGGATAAAAACTGTGGTTTCTACTGCGCAACCAGAGCATCGTCAGTGAGGAAAATAAAGAGATAATGAGGTAAAATATCAGACTTTTGGACTTGCAGTGCAAAACACTTTGGTTCTGCTGCACGTGCTGTTTGGAGAAATCTGATGGACACTTTATGCTTTTTTGGAGCTGTAAAAAGATGGTCCTGTTACGGTAATTTCAATAGTTTGCTCCAGGCTGAGGACTCGCTGTGTGCTTGCTGATCCTCCCTGAGCATCTGAATGACTAAAATGTAAAATTGAAGGTTCCCATGGAGTCCCTGAATCGAGATCTGACGAGGCCCTGAGTAAATATTTCTACTTTCTATGACAGGCGATCAGAGAGCGGACATACGACAAGATGCTTGACGAGAGCACATGATCCAAATATCCTGTTGACTATGAATAACTTGTCACAGGGAGAGAGAGAGAGAGAGAGAAACAGAGAGGAAGAGACGGAGACACTGAGACAGAGAGAGGAAACGAGTTATACTGTATATCAGAGATAGAAAATGAAAGAAAAAAATGTGTAGTTTAATTAGAGAAATATAATGAGAGAAATGGAGAAAGACAAGAGCAAGAGAGAGATGTAGAGAGAAAGAAGAAAGAGAGACAAGTATTTACAGTACCGAGAATCTAATTAGACAGAATGTAGCACATAATCATATTATGGAGGAGACTCAGCTTGAGGGGTCAAGACGGGAAGTTTTACCGGGCGACATCCAAGAAAAACAAATGAGAAAACAAGAGAGCAAGTGACCAGCCTGAACTTCAGCCCAGCTTGTTTTTACTGTCAGCAAACGGCTATTATTCTCCTGTTGAGATTTCCTGCTAAGAAAACAGCTTTGGACTGGAATCCAGTCCGATCCGCACTGCGGCACTCTGCTCAAGAGTCCATTTAACTTCATTATTGTCATTTGAGGAGAGGAGAAGAGAGGAGAGGAGAGAGAGGAGGAGGAGAGGAGAGGAGAGGAGAGGAGAGGAGAGAGGAGAGGAGAAGAGGAGAGGAGAGGAGAGGTGGAGAAGAGAAGGAGGAGAGAGGAGTGGAAGGAGAGGAAAGGGGAGAAGAGGAGAGGAGAGAAGAGGAGAGAGGAGAGTGGAGGAGGAGAGGAGAGGAGGAGAGGAGAGGAGAGAAGAGAAGAGGAGAGTGAGAAGAGAGGAGAAGAGGAGAGGACAGGAGGAGAGGAGAGGAGAGTGAGAGGAGAGGGAGAGAAGAGGGAGAGGAAGAGGAGGAGAGGAGAGGAGAGTGAGGGAGAGGAGAGGTGGAGAGAGAAGAGGAAGAGGAGGAGAGGAGGAGAGAGGAGGAGAGGAGAGAAGAGGAAGAGGAGAGGAGAGGGGAGAGGAAGATAGGAGAGAGGAGAGAGAGAGGAGGAGAGGAGAGGAGAGGAAGGAGAGTGGAGAGAAGAGGAGGAGGAGGAAGATGAGAGAGAGGAGGAGAGAGAAGAGGATAGGAGAGAGAGTCGAGGAAGAGAGGAGAGGAGAGAGAGGAGGAGACAGAGTGAGAGGGAGAAGGAGAGCTCACT
>NC_136007.1:5798020-5806299 GCF_048128805.1 Centroberyx gerrardi | reverse complement strand
GCTACTACTCTGATATAATTAGGTGTCACTTTTCTTTCCAAGCGGTGCATGGTGTGTGGTTTTGTTAGTGGGGAGAAAAAGAGCTGCAGTGTCTCAGGATATAATCAGAATAGAGGGATTGGAAGCAGCTCACTTGTGCAACGTCAAATTATGTATTAAGGCTTCAAACGCTCATAAATGAACAACAGCGCATAATGAGCAGGTGAACAGGTGGTTTTGCTCATCAGGCAAACCGACACATGTTGATGTTTAGTCCCTTATCTCTCTTCAACAGTCTCTCCTGACTGGGAGTGTAATGAAAGAAAAGGTTGTTTTTTTTTTGTTTTGTTGTGTTTTTTTGGGGGGGAAACTTCTCTGGTTGAAATCAATAGGTACTGCTAGCCGCAAGCTAACAAGCTGTTGTGTGGCAGTCAGTACAAGTTCCTTTAAACGAGAAATGCTAAAGGACTTTGGTTTTTGTTACAGTAATTCACTATTTCCCCACATGTGTCTGTGTGTGTGTGTGTGTGTGTGAGTGTGTGTGTAGCTGGGCTGCTGTTTGTGTCTCCTGAAATGTCCTTAAGCCACGTTGAACCTTTGTAATGTCTAATTCTTATTTAAATTTTAATTTAATTTGGTGGATTTAAATAAAGCATTTAAAGTGTTGTTTCGTTTGTGTGTGTGTGTGTAGGTGTGTGTGTGTGTGTGTGTGTGTGTGTGTGTATTTGTGAGTGTGCATGTTTGTGTGTTTTGTGTGCGTGTGTGTGTGTGTGTGTGTGTGTGTGTGTATTTGTGAGTGTGCATGTTTGTGTATGTGTGTGTTTTGTGTGTGTAATTGTGAGTGTCTGTGCATGATTGTGTGTGTGTGTGCGTGTGTGTGTGCGCACGTCTGCCTTCGTGAATATGTGGTGTATCAGTTAGTGTGTGTGCATGTATGCGCACGTGTGTGTATGAATGTATGTGTGTACGTCTGCTTCCATGTGTGTGTGTGTGTGTGTGTGTGTGTGTGTGTGTGTGTGTTCTCCATCAGTAAGCTCAGGCTCAGGAAGCAGAGTGATACTGTGGTGACTCAAAGATTGTCTGTTTTTAGAAGATGAATCAGTCGGTGGTAAAAAAGAAAAAACAGAAGCAGAGGTTGGTGTTTACCCTCCTGCTGTTTCACCTCCCAGAGAACAAACCCACTCACCTGTTACAGACCTGAGACTAACTTGTTTTTCTCTAAAATGACTCATCACATAAACTTTCATTTCATCTGGGTGTTAACAGCTTTGGCTCAGCTGTTCTTGAAAATAGGAGCTGAGTGAAAACCATAAGCTGTAAAACCATGTGAACCATGTGATGAAGCAGTGAGTGTTCTTCCTCCACCGTCTTCTGAAGGTTTTGAAGATTGTGTTTATGATCGCCGCCATGTTGACATTTTTTGGAGTCGCAGCAGCCAAAGAGAGGCAAGGGGCGGAGCCAAGGTGGAGGGGGCGGAGTTTGGGTCGTCTGCAGAGCCGCAGCTCCGCCTGCTATTGGCCTGTAATCTGCGACCTGTCAATCACTAGGAAAACAACGCTGTGTTTTATCTGTTATATCTGTTAATGACACAGTTCTTCTGAAAATGTCCATATGGACACACATTAGAAGTTATATTCCTTTTTATGTTTTCATAAAAGAGGCCATAGACGCCATAACATCTTGTGGAAAAATGTATTAACTTTCAGAAGTTGGGTTGTGGTCCGTTGACTTCATGGAGTCGGGCGGTTTGGAGTCTTTTTGGAGCCGGACTCTAGCGGACGTTAGAGGAACTGCAGCAGCTGCACTTCAGGATCGGCTTCAAAATTCACCTGAGGGTTTAGACGCTTGGTTAATACTCAACTCTTACTGCCACTCAGATTGAATGTACGCACTGTACCTTTATACAGAATATTACTGTAATGGGTTGTACCTCTTTGTGCAGCTCTTTTCCTCTTACCGAGAGGAGTTTGGATATGAACTAGTTCCCAAGGAGACATAGAAAGACAGATACAGAGACAGAGACAGTCTGGCCATGCTGTCTTATGTTGTCCTTCTCTTGAACAACATCCTATTAACCAGCACAGAGTGAGCAGAGGAACAAATCTGTGTCCGAACGCCTCATGACTCATAAAGTCTGTCTGATGAAGCTGCAATAAAACTCTGAACGGCTGCTGTCAGCGTTTCTCCGACTTCACTGCCTGGACAAGGAAGTGAAACTAAACTTTACTGTAATATCTGGACTGTCTGGAGAAGAGAAGAGAAGAGAGGAAAAGAGAAGAGGACAGAAGAGGAGAGGAGAGGAGAGGAGACACAAGAAAATGAGAGAAAAGAAGAGAAAAGAGAGGAGAGACGAGAAAAGGAGACAAAAGAAGAGAAGAGAAGAATAGAGGAGAGGAGACAAGGAGAGAGGAGAGGAGAGAAGAGGACAGAATAGAAGAGGAGAGGAGACAAGAGGAGAGGAGAGGAGAGGAGACACAAGAAAAGAAGAGAAAAGAGGAGAGATGAGAAAAGGAGAGAAAGGAAGAGAAGAGGAGAGAACAGAAGAGTAGAGGTGAGAAGACGAGAGAAGAATAGAGGAGAGGAGAGAAGAGACGAGGAGAGAAGAGGAGAGAATTGAAGAGAGAATTGAAGAGAGAAGAGGAGAGGAGAGAAGAGAAGAGACAAGGAGAGGAGAGGAGACACAAGAAAAGGAGAGAAAAGAGGAGAGATGAGAAAAGGAGAGAAAGGAAGAGAAGAGGAGAGAACAGAAGAGTAGAGGTGAGAAGACGAGAGAAGAATAGAGGAGAGAAGAGAAGAGGAGAGAAGAGAAGAGACAAGGAGAGGAGAGGAGACACAAGAAAATGAGAGAAAAGAAGAGGAGAGGAGAGGAGAGAAGAGGAGAGAAGAGACGAGGAGAGAAGAGGAGAGAAGAGGAGAGGAGAGAAGAGAAGAGACAAAAAGAGAGAAGAGGAGAGGAGACGAGGAGAGAAGAGACGAGGAGAGGAGAGGAGACACAAGAAAAGGAGAGAAAAGAAGAGAAGAGGAGAGGAGAGACGAGGAGAGAAGAGGAGAGAAGAGACGAGGAGAGAAGAGGAGAGAAGAGGAGAGGAGAATAGAGGAGAGGAGAGAAGAGGAGAGAAGAGGAGAGAAGAGGAGAGAAGAGGACAGAATTGAAGAGAGAAGAGGAGAGGAGAGAAGAGGAGAGGAGAGAAGAGGAGAGGAGAGAAGAGAAGAGACAAGGAGAGGAGAGGAGACACAAGAAAATGAGAGAAAAGAAGAGAAGAGGAGAGGAGAGGAGAGGAGAGAAGAGACGAGGAGAGAAGAGGAGAGGAGAGAAGAGAAGAGACAAGGAGAGGAAAGGAGACACAAGAAAATGAGAGAAAAGAAGAGGAGAGGAGAGGAGAGAAGAGATGAGACAAAAAGAGAGAAGAGGAGACGAGGAGAGAAGAGAAGAGACGAGGAGAGGAGACACAAGAAAAGGAGAGAAAAGAAGATAATTGTCTGTGGAGGATAAGCCACACTACTTGACAACTGATTGGTGGGTCAGGGTGCTTCCATGGCTGTGATTGGTCAGAGTGCAGGTATACAGTGCAGTGCACCTGTGTTGACCTGAGTTCACCGAGCCATTCATCGCACGCTTGAGTCAACAAATTGAAATCAAAGAGAGTACTTTGGCCGGTTTCTTATTTTAGAAGTGAGGAGAAATGACAAAGAGTTTCTTTTAAAATGATTTATCACATCTGAAGAGTTGAAAGGCTTCTGAGTTTTATCAAGAACACAACATGACGCTGTGTTCAGACCGAGCCTGCAGGACAGAACAACATGAACTCTCCTGCTTTACTTGAAGCTTGTGACTTGGAGAGGTGTTCCAGCTGAAGAGAGCGGGGGAACAGAGCGAAAAATTAAATACAAATAAAGCCACTATATTCAAAAGTCATAACTTCTCACCATTGAAATCCCATTTAGCCTTAACCACCAATGAGGTCAACAGTAAGAGAATTACAGGTCAAATATTTATATCTGCCCCAACTATCACCTACTTCTTCTCTTATTAAAGCTGCAATATGCAACTTCTTTTTTTACATTAAAATAACAATAAATATAAACTTTTTTACATTATCAGTCTGTGTCTTCATGCTTAAATCTCCTGTTTGACTGAAATTGGCTTTTCACTGATGTTGGATCATTTTGGGGCGTATACCATGTTGATTTGCACATTTTTAATATCTTATTTTAAATAGAAAATTCAACAATAACGACAATATAAGCCAAAATACAAAGGCAGGCATTTGGGAGAAGGCTCCGATCGAACTGCAGGGCAACTTCATTTTCATTTTGGTTTGAACTTTTCAGCACACACACACACACACACACACACACACAAGAATGAGGGATGTTGACTACCAGCCAGGGATTTGACAGTAATTCATCCCTTGGTATATAAGTGTACTTGATTCTGATTGGCTGGAGGGTTTTCTATTCATTTCCTGCAGCACACTGCGCAGCCGGGCCGCTCTGACGCAGCAGCTGCTGACCGCTGCTGTAAATCAATGTTCCTGCAAGGTTTAGTCACCGAGAAGAAGAGAGGCATCAGTCTCCGGCTGGCAGTAAAACGCCGTCACATCGCATCAGGATGACAGAGAGACGCTGGCAGCCGGACAGCGGCAGGCGCTGACATCACACCCAGACAGAGGCAGAGACAGTTTGGGCGGTTCTACCTTTACAGAGAGGAGACAGGAGGTGGAGCAGGTCGGGTCTACAGATAGGTGAAGAAGTGTCTCCCAACACGTTGACTCAGGTCTAGTCCACATAAATAAATTTGAAAACCAGTGTCCAAAGTGTCCAAAGTTTTTCGTCCACACTAACATTTTCACTAGCATTTTTGAAAAGTCCCCTGTCCACACTGATATACCAAAAATGCATCATTTCGTCCATGTGCATGTGCAGGACAGTTGGGCCGGACGCCATTTCCACCAGGCGTTTTTCAAGGTTGTTGTTTACAGAGCGATTGTGAAGAACAAAGTCCGTTAGCAAGTTAAGTTTCTGAAAAAATGCCTAAATCGAAAAGTGTCACGGTAGAGTTCTCTAAGTTCGGGGCGTCTCTCCAGACACCAGCCACCGTTCCTTGAGGCAGTAATTCAGCCTGCAGGGATCACATGACAGCGAAGCGCCTGAGATGCCCCGTTTTCCGAACCGGCGTTTTCACATTCATCCACTCGGGAGAGCGTTTTCGGAAAGCCCAGTTTTCGGTGGTTGAAAACGGCGGCTTAGTGTGGATGGAAGAAATTAAGATGCGTTTTTTAAATTTCAGCGTACAGAAGGCCCAGCGGCGCCTGCTCCTGCTGAGGGAAGCTCCGGGGTTTTAACGACAGGAAGGACGTTTTAACTGCCGTCTACAAATCACCCACTGAATCTCTTCTCACCTTCAGCATCACATCCTGGTATCGTTCCCTCTCCATAAAAAAACTAATCAAAACCTTTTAGGATCATCAAGCAAGCAGTTAAAATAACCTTCCAGCCCCAACTATCAGAAGTCTAAACTTTGCCTGCTGTCCTGCTCCATGAGTCTCAGTCTTTAGCACTTTTTGAATTTGCACGGTGATTCATAGTCGGTCTGGTCAAGCCTATCCACCGGCAGTTATTTCAGACAGATACTGTCCGACAAACCTGATTGGATGGTGGATGTAGGTGGGACAAACTTCCTCATGACGAGCGTTACAGAGCGACAACAGCGACGACCAAAATGGCAGCCGGCAAAAAAAACTGGATGATATGAAACTAGACTTAGTGATTTCGTAAGTCTTTAAAAAACTGAATGGCATCGATGAAATAAAACAGGAACAATCAGCTGTTTAAAAGCTCGGACACTTCATCCCAACCGCCATCGGCATTTTAAACAAAGACATTCACACTCTGTCATGTTTGCACGTTGCCACCTGCACTTTTCCTCTTTTACCTCTAATCTCTAATCTTATGTATGTTTTTAACCCTGATGTCTGTTTATTTGTTTTTGTGTGGTATGTCTTTTTTATGAGCCATGTGAAAAACAATTTTCTGTCATGCTTGTGATAGTAATAAAGCTTTCTGAATCTGAATCTGAATCTGTATATTTCCTGAAGTTCACAGGTTTAATTCTGGAAACAGTCGTGGAGCAATTGAACTGTTCTGCTCCTGGCTGACCTCTGACCCCTGACCCCATCTGCTGAAATGTGGGCCTGTGTGTGTGTGTGTGTGTGTGTGTGTGTGTGTGTGTGTGTGTGTGTGTGTGTGTGTGTGAGAGAGAGAGAGAGAGAGAGAGAGGGAGATGAAGAAACTCATTTGATACACTGGGTGGAAGATGGAGACTGAAGCTATCTCACAATAGAAAGAGAAGAGAGTCTGTGCTGCTGTCTAACTGCTCCCTCTAGTGGCTGCATGAGGACTTGTCCTGAGCTCAATCCAGTGGTTCTCAACGTGGGGTCCGGGGTCCACCAGGGGTCCTTGAGGGGGTTCCAGGGGGTCCCCAGCAAACTGATGAATTGTTAAACTTCAGCATTATTTCATTTACAAGAAGTTAACACAATTAGAGAATGTAAAAGAATGACTGTTTTGATCATAGTTTCTCTGTTATCTCTCTACCTACAATACAGATAGTCATGGGATCCTGGACAAAATCATATCTGACAATAAAAATATTTTCCCTCTCTGCCTCAGCCCACCCAAGGTTTCTTCCAAGTTTTTCCTACTAAGGTTTTTCTTGGGAGTTTTTCCTTGTGTGCATTAGGGTCTAAGGCTGGGGGTGCCGGGTAGGTTAGGCTAGATTGTTTGTCTTGCTAAAATCTGCTCTTGTCTACCTTGTGTTTTTCGCTATGCTTGTCCTTTATCTTTTTGTTCACCACTGATTGTGTCTAGTTAGACCGAGCTAGGCTCATTCTCTGCAAAGTCCTCTGAGACATGCTTGTGATAAAGGGCTATGTAAATAAACAAACTTGAACTTGAACTTGAACTTTACCAGACTGAAGGACACACTGCTGCTAACAGATACCATACTGTCAGCTAGAGGACACACACACATACACCATACTACACATGTTCTTGTATATTTCTTACAATAATGGCAAGGTTGGCTCAGTCTTTGTTGATTCAACGTGTGTGTGTGTGTGGTGTGTGTGTGTGTGTGTGTGTGTGTGTGTGTGTGTGTGTGTGTGTGAGAGAGAGAGAGAGAGAGAGAGAGGGAGATGAAGAAACTCATTTGATACACTGGGTGGAAGATGGAGACTGAAGCTATCTCACAATAGAAATGTGTGGTGTGTGTGTGTGTGTGTGTGTGTGTGTGTGTGTGTGTGTGTGTGTGTGCGTGTGTCCAGGTTCTTGGAGTGTGAGCGGCGTTGTGATGAAGATCCTTGTTGCCGTGGTATCGGCTTCATCACCAGGTAACAAACATCACTAACGAGGATTTTTAAACCTTTATGTAGCAGTGAAGCAGAACTGACTGAGAGTGAGGAGTGAGGTGAAACTTTATTGATCCCTGAGGAGAAACATGGTCATTAAAGCTACAAAGAACAGCTAGTGTGCAAATCAGGTGTGTTACTGTAACAACAAGACAGTGATGTTAGCTGACCAGATACTATGGTTAGCTAGCTAACAAGCTGACATTATCTAAACACTAAATCAATCAGATGGATCAGTGATGAAATGATCAGTTCAGCCAGAAACAGACAGAAATTAGCCGTCTGTTCAATTCTGTTGAGACGGACAGAAACACAATCAGCTGTTCAGAGAGCTGAGGACCTCCAACATGGCCGCCAGAGGGGAGCTACATCACCTGAAAGATCTTTGTTTGCAGAAGAGAAAAATTGAGGAGCTCTTAATTTCACCAGTTTTTCTACTTGAACCAAAGTGAGGAAATTGTGTTCTTCTTTGTTCATGGCTCTTTGGCAACAGCAGTCTGTCTCTCTATAAATATCAGCATCACTGGAAAAGGGAAGTAGCATCACTGAGCTGTCTGTCTCACCGTCTGTCAGTCAGTGTGTCAGTCAGTGTGTCAGTCAGTGTGTCTGTAGGAAGACAACTAACATGCTGCCGCTCCTTCTCCACACCTTCACCTTCATCTGCCTCCTGACAGGTGAGTACAAATCTGACAGTGAGTCGTGTTGTGAGAAACAGTCAGGATGCTTTAATTGAATGAATCAAGAATGAAGTGGAAGACCTAAAAGAGAGCGGGGATGTTTTCTTGGGTCTGTGGAGTGTGGTGTGTGGGTCGGGACGTCTCTGCAGCGCGACAATATTTAGTTTGAGGTGCTGTTTTGACACACATTTCGCCTTTGACAGGTGTTGCGCCT
>NC_136007.1:5718020-5793020 GCF_048128805.1 Centroberyx gerrardi | reverse complement strand
AGAGAGAGAGAGAGAGAGAGAGAGAGAGAGAGAGAAAGAGAGAGAGTCAAGTGTTTTCTTTTTTTTCTGTCCCTGCAGGAGTGTGGAGATCTAAGCGAAGAGCAGAAACCTCCAGGAGTCTGACGCTCTCTGACCAGGAGGAGAGCTCTGTGTAGTGTGTGTGTGTGTGTGTGTGTGTGTGTGTGTTTGAGAGAGAGAGAGAGAGAGAGAGAGAGAGAGAGAGAGAAAGATCTCTTGTAGATTATTAACTTCTAAGATCTGATGGTAATGTGAGAAACCTCTTGTTTATGATTTTTTTGTTCACCTTGTAACACTGAACTGTCCTCACACACGCTGCCAGTGTAATATCATCACTTTGGTAATAAATTTTTTTTTAAAAAGTCCACTGTATCAGTTTGTTGCTATCCATAATATATTCACATTACATCATATCAGTAGCTGCAGCCATATTGTTGACATCAGCACCAGGCAGGTGGCAGAAGCCTTAACAAACCTTTGTTGTGCCAAAATTCATGTTCCCTAAAGCCTGTTTCCCTGTCTGTGCTGCTTCTGTCCTCGCTGTGTGTTTTTGTTTTTAATAAATGAGCAGCAGACCTGTGGTTTGAAACAGTAAGATCACAAACAAGCCTGATGTCTGCTCACTATCAGGCAGCTGGCTCGGTTACTTAGGTCACATTCATTCTTTACAATCCTGTGAAATAAAGACTATTAGACTATCTTCATGGATCCTGTGACCCAGAGAAAAAATATGTACGGTAGTCAACGGCGAGAGAGAAATAATTGTTTGATCCCGTTTGAATTGTGCCATGAATTACACATATGATGTTTTGTCAATTTAAAAGATAATTTTGCAAGTCAAGAAAGTTGCAGTTTGTCGTAAAACAGTAAAGTAACGTTTAGTTTTGTGTGAAACCGCTCAGTGAACTACTACTCTCTCGTCTCGCACAATATACGTCACCGACACCAACATGGAAGGAAACATAGGAAACACACAGGCATCGTTAACGTTAGCCCCCACTGTACTAAAACTATCCTAAACCAGTTTAAATCCGTTCTTACTGTCTACCTTCCAGGTTGTGTGTAATCCTCCTGCTATCTGAGAGGGACTGAGCTTCAGGCTCTGGGTAGCTTGTGGAGAGAGGAAGTTATGACGTCACTTACATGACTTTTGGGTGTGTAGTCTTTCTAATTATGTATTTTCACAGTCTATAACTTCAACAGTTTTACGACAAACTGCGACTTTCTTGACTTGCAAAATTATCTTTTAAATATACAAAACATCATATGTGTAATTCATGGCACAATTCAAACGGGATCAAACAATTATTTGTCTCTCGCCGTTGACTACCGTACATATTTTTTTCCGAAATAAGGTCCCATGGTGGTCCACCGGAAGGGGAGGGGCTTAGGCTCTCTATGGCTTTTCTTTGTTGTTGCTGCTCTCCTCTGCTTTTAAAGTCCAATCAAGTTTATTTCTCAAGATTTAATTTTATTGTCACTGTGCAAGTACAATGAAATTCGCAGCTTCCTGAGTTTGATGCATAACAAACTAAACAATAATAAACCAGTAAATTAAATTAAATAAACAATAACACAGTGTGCAAGTGTATTGTCAACTTAAGAGTAGTTAAATTAAAAACCTAAGAGTAGTTAGGTTTAAAACTTAAGAGCAGTTGGGTAAAAACTTAAGTAGTGGACATTCTCCAGCTCTTCATCACAGCTTGTCTCAAAGGACTTTACAGAGAGAGCCAACCTCGATCTAACTGATCAACAATCAATCACAAGACAAAAGGATCAATACAGCCTGCAACAAAATGAAACACAAGGAAACAAAACAAAGCTCGAGACACAGAAACAGCATGTTGGACAGACAGAACGGCCGACCAGCAGCAGCAACCTGAGAGCCTCAGAGAAGAGGAGGAGAAACTCTGAGAAAAATCTTTTTTAAGAGAAAAATGGGAGAAACCTCGGGCGGGCCGAGTCAGACAGAGGATGAGGAAACCTTAACCCTAACCCAGAGGACGGGACGGCACAAGGAAACCCTAACCCTGACCCAGAGGACGGGACAGCACGAGGAAACCCTAACCCTAACCCAGAGGACGGGACGGCACGAGGAAACCCTAACCCTAACCCAGAGGACAGGACGGCACGAGGAAACCCTAACTCTAACCCAGAGGACAGTACGGCACGAGGAAACCCTAACCCTAACCCAGAGGACGGGACGGGACGAGGAAACCCTAACCCTAACCCAGAGGACGGGACGGCACGAGGAAACCCTAACCCAGAGGATGGGACGGCACGAGGAAACCCTAACCCTAACCCAGAGGACAGGATGGCACGAGGAAACCCTAACCCAGAGGACGGGACAGCATGAGGAAACCTTAACCCTAACCCAGAGGACGGGACGGCACGAGGAAACCCTAACCCTAACCCAGAGGACGGGACGGCACGAGGAAACCCTAACCCTAACCCAGAGGACGGGACGGCACGAGGAAACACTAACCCTAACCCAGAGGACGGGACGGCACGAGGAAACCCTAACCCTAACCCAGAGGACAGGACGGCACGAGGAAACCCTAACTCTAACCCAGAGGACGGGACGGCTGCAGCAGGCGGCGGGACAAAATGACAACATGGACAATGACAGTGAGAAAAGAAAGCAAATACTTTTATTGTGTAACTTTGTTTCTGGATCTTCTCTTTGTCTTGATTGTGATGCACTTTGTAAATTTGTTATTATTTTGATACACTTTATTTATTATTACAAATCAGATTTTCTTCCTGAACTGACACAGATGTAATGTTATCGCTGTGAGATTTAGAGATATTTTATCTAAGTGCATCCCTTTTTTTATTTTTATATATCATTGATTTTGTTTATCCCATTTAACCCGGTTGTTGCTTGAATAAAACAAAAACAGTAAGATTAAAACTCTCTCACTGAAGAGACCTGGCCAGGAGAGCAGCAGCGAAACCAAACATGAAAGCTATACAAACAAAACCAGCATCATCCAACACAAATACAAAGCAAAATACGTTCAAAGTACAAAGTCCAAATCACATGGATGCTACTAAGTGACTGAAGTCCTGCTGAGGTTCACATGAGTCAGTGGAGCTGCAGGGGGTCCGGTCTGCAGACAGGAAGTAAGACTCAGGAAGCTCAATCAGACTCATCAGAAATCATTTTAAATCTGTTCTTCATCTGAGAATTCACTGTATGATCACTTGTTCTGAGGTGAGGTGTTTTCATTGGCTGCTTGTTTTGTTTGGTTTTGTTTATCTCACCTGCACATGTTAGTCATTTGCATTTCTGTCTACTGTGTTTTTAATCACTGTATTTTATCAGTTTGGTTTTAATCACTTTGCTCCTCACTGTGCAAATAAACTAAACAAAACAAACAAACAAAAAAACGCATATTTCATTTCAATGTGAAAAAAGAAAATCATGTCTAAATATTCCTATACCCTTTAATTTATCACAGAAAACTGGAGGAAATCCACATAAACCATTGATTTTGACATTGACAAAACTCTCTGTAAATGAACTTGGATTTGATCATACACACAAAGTTTGGTGGTGGGAAGCAGTTTATAGATGTGTTCTCTGTCTCCAGACAGACTCGTGAGTCACGACCATTTCAACTTCCATCTCAGTGTTTTTTTCCATCCTGCAGCAGAAGACTGCAGCCAGACAGAGACGGTTCATGTCCGCCCCCTAGTGGTGAGAACAGGCAGGACATGTGGGGGTTTAGGCTCCGATCCCTTTGCTCCTCGATCTCTTTTCCAAGACTGTTCTATTTCTTCTTTCTTCTGTCTTTCTATTTTCAAATTTTTTTTTTTTCACAGATTGAATAGTGACATGAACTTCAGTCGTCAAATTGAATAGTCAAAATTAACACACACACACACATGCGCGTACACACATACACACACACACACACACACACACACACACAAACAGTCTTCAGCACCTCCTGGTGGCTCAGGAGGGTAAGGCATGTACCATAATGCTCTCTCTCTCTCTCTCTCTCTCCCTCTCTCTCCCCCTCTCCCCCTCTCTTTCTCTTTCTCTCTCTCTTTCTCTCTCTCTCTCCCCCTCCCTCCCTCCCTCTCTCTCCCTCCCTCTCTCTTTCTCTTTTTTCTTTTTTTCTCTTCTCTTTTCTTAGAATAAGTGAAGAATTCTGCTGATGAGGAGAGATCACTGTTGAAAAATATTCACACTGAAATTACTTTTAATTGTGTGTTTTATTATCTTTGTTTTAAAGTCTAGTCTTGTATGTATGTATGTCATTTTCTGCTACTTCATGAGTGATTTTCATGTTCTCTCTTTTTTTTGTTTGGACCCCAGGAAGAGTAGTAATGTAGATCCCAATAAATGAAATCCTTGTGAAGACGGACATGTTTTTTTTTTTTTTGTTTTTTTGTTTGCAGCGCAGCGCTCTGTTCTCTGTGCTCTGTTCTCTCTCTCTCTCTCTCTCTCTCTCTCTCTCTCTCTCTCTCCCCCTCCCTCCCTCCCTCCCCCTCTCCCCCTCTCTCCCTCTCTCTCTCTCTCCCTCCCTCTCTCTCTCTCTCTCTCTCTCTCTTTCTCTCTCTCTCTCCCTCTCTCTCCCCCTCTCTCTTTCTCTCTCTCTCTCTCCCCCTCCCTCGCTCTCTCTCCCTCCCTCCCTCCCTCCCTCTCTCTCTCCCCCTCCCTCGCTCTCTCTCCCTCCCTCCCTCTCTCTCCCCCTCCCTCGCTCTCTCTCCCTCCCTCTCTCTCTCTCTCTCTTTTTTTCTCCCTGCCTCTTTTCTTAGAATAAGTGAAGAGTTCTGCTGATGAGCAGAGATCACTGTTGAAAAATATTTACACTGAAATTACTTTTAATTGTGTGTTGTTTTATTATCTTTGTTTTAAAGTCTAGTCTTGTATGTATGTATGTCATTTTCTGCTACTTCATGAGTGATTTTCATGTTCTCTCTTTTTTTTGTTTGGACCCCAGGAAGAGTAGTAATGTAGATCCCAATAAATGAAGTCCTTGTGAAGACGGACATGTTTTGGGTTTTTTTTGTTTGCAGTGCAGCGCTCTGTTCTCCTCCTTCAGCCTTTAGTGAAGTGAAACCACGGATGGGCAGCTGAGACACCACAGGAAGTAGCAGATACCAGATGCTGCAAACAGGAAGTCATGTGCTGTGTGCGTTCTGCAGACCACATGGGCTCCTGGAAACAACCCATGACCCACCGGCTGTAAGAAATGTCAGGCTCTGCTAACACTTTCTTCTGTGTCCAGACGCTCAGAATGACCTTGAAGACTCTTCACTTCTTTCATTATGTGACTCAAAAGACATTTCCCTAATAAGAAAGGTCAGTGGATTTAAGTGGATTTCAGTGGTCTAAGTGACGAAGCAGCCGTCAACTGAAGGGAATCAACATTGTTTAATTCTAATTACTATTGAAAGTGCAACAACACTGGTTTATGCAGAAAGTTTTTCTGGGAAAACAAATGGATATTTCACCTTTCAATTGCAAAACAGCTGTCAATTGGCTGCGCTTGGCCTTAGTGTTAAGGAAAACTGTTTTTTGTTTTTCTTTTTTTAATTCCATATGAATATTTTCTCAAAACAAGACATGAGTATAAAGTAAAGTAAAACTTCTCAACAAAATACCTTGCCAGCACAGCGCCATCTTAAAACCATCTTGATAAATCCTCTGTAATTTTTTAGAGTGCAGAAAAACCCTCATGACTCATACAGCAGGAGCGTCTGTTGGGCGTGTGGAGTGTGTGTGTGTGTGTTGTGTGTGTTAGAGAGAGTGTGTCTTTAAAGAGTGTGTGTGAGAAAGAGTGTGTGTGTTAGTATGAGAGGATCTCATCATGAAGACTGGGACCAGGTCAGGCTGCCTGCTGCTTCTCTGTCTGTTAACAGGTACTGTGTTCCTAACTCTGAACACTGAATATCCATTAATTCATTCATTCATTCATTCATGCATTCATTGATCCTTTGACTTATTGTTTGTTAAATTTGGACAGACAGGAGGAGATATACTGTAAACAAAGACAATTGTCCACAGGCAACTTTTAGAGGAAATGGAGATGCTCACTGCTGTGTCAAGACTTGACTTGATGCATGACGAGAAGACTTGGGACTTGACTCTGACTTGTACTTTGATGACTTGAAAAGGTTTCTAAAGTCTTGACTTGAGATCTTGTGTTTGTGTAAATGACTCAGATTGAAAGTGATGAGATTTGTTTTCTGAATTTGTATGGAATGATTGAATTTATTGAAGTTGAAACTGATTATAGAAATCAAACTCATGATGCTCTTACCAAGTTTTTATCCTATTAAAACCATATTGCATTGAAAAGTCCTAGATATTTAGTTTTCTTTAAGATATTAAATTGATACTGGACTCTTGATTTGTTCTGACTTGACTTGCTGTTCTACATTTAGACTTGAGACTTGACATTAAAGACATGGACTTGACTTGGTAATCTACATTTAGACTTGGGACTTGACTTGAGACTTGTGCCTCGAGATTTGAGACTGACTTGGGACTCGATCAAAGTTGACTTGGTCACTCCTCTGATAAATAACAAAAGTTAAGGACAAACGGTTGGTTCGGTCGGCCTGTTCTGTCTTTCCAACATGTTTTGTGTCTTGAGCTTTGTTCTCTTTCCTTGTGTTTTATCTTGTTGCAGACTGTATTACATCATTTTGTTTGGTGATTGATTGTTGATTAGTCAGATCCAGGTCAGCTCACTCTCTGTAAAGTCCTTTGAGACAAGCTGTGATGAAGAGCTGGAGAAATAAACCTGACTTGACTTGTTGGTGTACCATATTAACTTTACCTCTCTCTCTCTCTCTCTCTCTCTCTCTCTCTCTCTCTCTCTCTCTCTCTCTCTCTCTCTCTCTCTCTCTCTCTCTCTCTCTCTCTCTCTAGTCAGTGAAAGCAGTAGTTTTAAGGTTGTCGGCCATGCAGGTCAAAAGGTCACTCTGCCATGTAAATACAGCATCAGGCAATACGGGCCGTTGGCGGTTTGCTGGGGGCGAGGAGAAATACCGAGCTCTGGCTGCAACGACCAGATCATCGCCACCGACGGAAGTAAAGTGACGGAAGAGTCCAGAAGGTCGAGCAGGTTCCAGCTGCTGGGCCGGCTGCGGGACGGAGACGTCTCTCTCACCATACTGAACGCCACACAGGGAGACAGCGGGCGGTACGGCTGCAGGGTGGCGGTGTACGGCTGGTTCAATGATTTGAGATTTCACAGAGATTTGACCGTTGAGACAGGTACGAAAACCTTTTAAAAAAAATAATAAAGGGTGGTGAGGGAGCTGTGTGAAGGAGGGGATGGGAAAGGCAGGGCTTTCTACAAACTATGCACACATTATTTTCAGTGAAATATGAAAATAACTGAAATAAAATATGAAATAAAAATGAAAGTAAAGTATGGGATGGCAGGTCAGAGTCAATCTTCTCTGCTCCCTCACTGCAGCAACAAATAATCTCCCTTTAAAGGATAAGTTTGTCGAATGTGTTCCTATGTATAATGAGTCTCTTCATCCCTGTAGTGCTTGGACCCACAGACAATATTGGCTGTTGATTGGCTATTGATTAGGGCAGAGATAGAACAGAAACATATCGAGGGCTTGGAGCCAAAGGGACGTAAGTGCGATTTTGGGTGAATATGAGTATTATATATCAATTGAAAGGTCTCAGTGAGATCTTTTCAGTGCCAAAAGGACTGAACTCATGACCCATAACTTTTAATTAAACAAAAACTGAAAGCCGTAACAGTAAAAGTAGGGTTTTGTTTGCTGCCAAAAGGGCGTAACTGCACTTACGCCCTTTTGACACCATGCAAAACCCCACTTTTGACACTGAACAACTCAAAATGCATGCTGATGTAAGTAATGTTAGCATGGCAGCATGATCACATCATTTTTAGTATCCTATTCATATCCTAATTAATATTCTAGGTCAATATTAGATGAATGTAAATATGTTAATATTCCCATGAAATACATAGGCCTATAGATTCAACATGTTATTTTATAGTGTTATAGATTCAAACTGTTATTTTATAATGTTATAGATTCAAACTGTTATTTTATAATGTTAGGAGTGTGAACTGGTCAAGATGAGCTCTGATAGTAAGACTGCTGGTAGCTGAAGTTCTCCCTCAGTGTTATGAGGAGTTTTACAGCTCTTTGAATGTCCCAGGACACATCAATAAGTGATGTGTCCTGGGACACATACAAAAAATGTATTATACTAGCAAAATAAAAAAAAGTAGTAGTTTAGAATCAAAAGTAGTTTCTTATGTCTATAGGGGTTTATTAAAAAGCTTTATTAAAAGTTTTCAATCAATCAATTTGATATGTTCCATGTAGCTACAATTTTAAAGGCCATGGTGAAAGTTTCTGAGCATTACTTCAAGATAAAGATATTCATTCTGATCGTGTTTTATATTTCAATGTTGACTGAAGTGTAATTGCTAGATTTGTATTAAAATGAATGTTTTATAATTGTTTACTTACATACGCCCATATTTTTAAAAAAGTTAACAAATATAATTCAACTTAAACTGTAGCAGTATTGTTTTTATAGTAATGCTCAATCTGATAAAACAAAAAGTTAAAATATTGTGCTCAGTATGTGGTAACGGCAGCTGATCCAACTTTGATCAAAATTGGTTTTGGCTCTCCTGTAAAATCTACTATAACGCACTTACACCCCTTTGGCCCCAAGCTCTCGATATAGTGAAGAGGTAATATATCACCATGCTAAATAATAATTTGTCATTTGCTTTTTTGGGTTGAGAACGAAATGTACGGGCAGAGTTTGGCTGGAAAGTGAGTTTTGAAAGCCAGAAATTTCAGCAGCCGGCCAAGTAATCGCTGAGTCATCGGTATCAATCAACCCCCACAGATATATTATGGTCATTTTGGGCTATGGGACAGTAAAAATCTTACCTAATTCTCCTTTAAAGCTCTGAAATATAATATTAAAAGCTTTTCTAATCTTCACTACCTGGTATCTGATTCAGCTCCTGAGCCAACCACATCCAGAGCATCAGACCATGTGACCTCTACAGAACAGACGCCGTCCAATCACACACAAGGTACACATCCGAAACGACCTCACCTGTTCACTGTGATAGTAAAATATGAAGTGAGAGTGTTTTATATAGTGTTTGATGGAGGAGCAGGACATGTAATTAATCGTATTGACTATTGGTCAAAGTGGCTGGTGGATTCAAACATTTACATCATTTTACCAGCTACCAGATTAGCCTCTAAGATGGCCGACTTTACCAGCTTTACCAACCAGCTTTTGTCTGGTGGTAAATGTTCCTTTACTGTTGAGGAGCTAAGACCAGAACACTTGAACATGATAAACTGTTGAAAAAAAAAAAAAAAAAAACATGTCATATATAGACAAACTGATAGTGGCTGTGTTGACATGCACAGAGTAACCCAGCTTTCGGTCATATGGTGCATTCCATTGGAAGTCCGATCTAAATCCGTTCCAGTGCATCTTCTCGGGAAAACATGGACGCAGCAGCCTTTACCCATTAACGTTAACGGCAGCTATCTGACAGCTGTAGTTACGTTAGCAGGCGAGTTCATACAGCAAAGACTTCTATCTACTAACGAAGGTCAAGTCACTGAATTACGTTACAAATGGAAACTACAAAGTTGTTACAATTTTCATAACACAAAAACTACATATCAAGTAAAAACAAGTTTTATTAAGTACAGATTGATGCTGTGACGTCAGCTGTGTTTATGTCGGACAACTCAGGCGGAAAGAATCTTTCCCGAATTTACGACTGGGAATTCCGACTTGAACGACCGTTCTGTTGCACTTTTACGTGTCGGAAGTCGTTTTTCTCCGACTTCCGAGTACAATGGAATGCACCGATACTCCAGGTAGCAATATGGTAGCAGTACCATAATGAAAAAATACTTCATTAAAAGTAAAATTTCTGCATTCAAAAGTTTACTTAAGTAAAAGTATAGAAGTATAAGCAGTAAAATGAACTGAAGTATCAAAAGTAAAAGTCGTCATTCTGTCAGAGGGTTAAATTATTGAAGCATTAACCTGTAAGAAGTATTTTAATGTTGTCAGTCTAACTGCTCCATATACTGTTGGGGAGTTTAATCTCTAACAACGCAACATATTTGATGAGCTTTTCGTATGTTTTTGCGTGTAAAACCTTATTCTGCAAAGTAACTCGTAACTCCAGCTGTCAGATAAATGTAGTGGAGGAAAAAGAACAAGATTTCCCTCTGAAATGTAGTGGAGGAAAAGTAGAAAGTCTCACAGAATGGAAATACTCCAGTAAAGTGCCAGAACCTCAAAACTACTCTGATTGGACACCTTAACCAATATCTGATGAGGGGGATTGGCACCACAATCAGCAAAATCTTCTGTGTATCTCCGGTAGTTAGTTCTCTAAACTTCAGTAACTGTGATTTAATTCTCCATGCATGTAAAAATAGCCGCCGTTGAGGCCGCTGAGGCCGACTAACTTCTTGCTTCTGAGCCTGTGTAATGTAAATAATGAAAGTGACACAGTTAAAAATCAGACAGCTGGACCTGCTGTTACTGAAACATCACCTTTCACTTCCCCCTCCTGCAGATCATATGAACTCTACAGAGTATTGGGTCACTTCCCGTCCACATGCCAGCCAGGTTGAGGAGGTAAGAAACACAGAGACGGTTTGGTTTGTTTGGCAAAGGTTTTGCCTTTTCTGTAAGTGAGTTTAGTTCATTTGAGACATTAGTATAATTACCATAAACAATCTGCTGGATCGCTTTACGGCACAAAACGGGAAGAGGTTCTGTTCTTCCAGAGCAAACGGAGCTAAAGCTTTCAGAGTTTCTGGCAGCAGATGGTGGAAGGAGGGAAAGGAAGATGGAGAAATCACTTCCAACCATAGACTGTAAAAACAGATGGAGTAGTGTGAAGTCACACACAGGTTTCTTAAGGGCCGTTTTGAAGCCAGAAGATTGGGTTTACGATCGCCACCATGTTGACATTTTTTGGAACCGGAGCAGCCAGAGCGAAGGGTCGTCCAGAAGTTTCGTTGTGGTCCGTTGACTTCATGGAGTCGGGCGGTTTGGAGTCTTTTTGGAGCCGGACTCTAGCGGACGTTAGAGGAATTGAAGCCTGCCGACACTTTCTTATTGCTTCAAAATTCACCTGTGGTTTTGGCTGCTTGCTTCCAACATTTTGATCCTCTTCAGGGAGGGTGGGCAGGAGAAACACTAATAATACTACTGGTGTGAGATAGAGAAGATCAAAGTAACACAACTTGAATGTTGAACATACTGTATATTCACTGTGTTCTGAATGATTTTGTCTCTGTTTCTTTCATCGCTGCCCACTGTGGATTCAAATGTTTACATATTCTACCAATTACAATTTCAATTTCCCATTTGGCAGACGCTTTTCCAAAGCGACGTACACATGACATTTTAATACAACACAAGCAAGGATCTAGTCAGGAGAGAACGACAGTAACTGCCATAAAGCTAAGTTCTACTCTGACAGGACATAGGTGCCACGAGGCAGTGCATAGAGTTCATAGAGGCAGATAAAGAATTATTATTATTTTTTAAATTATAATTACACAGTCCATCAGGCGAGAAGGTGTTCGCTAAAGAGCTGGATCTTTAGCCTTTTCTTAAAGACTGAGAGGGACTCTGTGGATCGAATGGAGTTTGGTAACTCATTCCACGTACCAGCTCAACCTCCAAGTGAGAAGTTGAAATAAATATACGTTATATATGTGTGTGTGTGTGTGTGTGTGTGTGTGTGTGTGTGTGTGTGTGTGTGTGTGTGTGTTCTTCATAGGAGGAGAGCAGTAACAGTCTTGTGTTCGTGGTGTGTGCTCTGTTTGTGTTGGTGGCTGTGGCCACTGTGGTTGGAGTTATCATCATCGGTAAGTAAATCTCAGCTCGTCCCTGACTCTCTGTCTTCTGGACAGCAGACTGCTTCATAAGTTCCAGTCAGTGTCTTTGTCATCAGTAGCATTGTTTCCATCCAAGCAAATCTTATGCCAGCTTTTGAAATGTAAAAAAATGTGTTTCCATCAGTTGGGATGAAGTCAAGTCAACTTCTTTATTGTCACATACAGAGAAAAACAAGTTGCCCTGGAAAATGAAATTCTTTGTTTGCTGTCCTCTCTGATGCCAAAGAAAAACTAAATAGAAAGTAAGACAATAACAATATTATATCTACACTAGCATAACTAGTACAAATGTAATGTAAAGATAAATAACAAGCACAGATCCTGTACACAGCGCGTGCGTTCAACTGAGACACGGTTAAATTCCACTAACGTTACTTAAGTACCAGGTAATAACGTTACCTACCGTTAAAGTTTGTAGGGCAGCAGAAGACAAGTTACTGTCTGCAAATCCAGTTACTAACACAGGCGAGCTTAGAGCAAATTCTGGAATGTTGAGTTTCACTTTTGTTTTCAAACCGGAAACTGCGCCGTGGGAAAAGTATATACATGACTATAAATATTAAAAAGTAATGCTAAAGAAAAATGCACAATGAGTGCCTGATATGTACATGTTGAACTATCAATAACAGTCAATAGTTTAGCAAGAAGCAAATTAAATGTCATAAAACACAGAAACACTTCCACAAGAAAAATGGGAAGTCTTTCAAGAATTGATTAGTATTGGGTGAGTTGTTATTGTTCTTTAGTTTCAGCTAAAATTGGCCATATTTCATGCTTTCATCCAAAGAGGAAAACAGATATTTTACAGACATTTCAGAAAGTCCAAAGCCACTTTTGATGTGTTTGACTGTTGTGCAATGAAATTGAACCATTTGTCGAACATCATGTCAAGCCGACGTCATTTGACAAATGCGTCTCCATCACTTCATTGACAAGAAATGTTCTGCTTCAAGCCAGCATAAAAACTTTATTGCAATATTGAGGAAATTGTATTGAATTTTTCCACAAAACACACATGTGCCACAGTAAATATATGGAATGTGAGTTTTGTATGTTGTCTCCAAAGTTTTTCTATTGACTGCTGTTTTTTTGGTTTAGCGCTTCTCATACAGAAACATACAGTACTTTGAAAGAATTAGATGGAAACCCAGCTATTAATTACTGAATCAAACAGAGCTGCTGTATCGATTCAGTCAAAGCCTCATGTCTTTAAAAGATGTGATATTGTTGAGAAAGTTTGGAAGCTTTTTATTTGATTAGTCATCCACCAAGGGGGAAATTCTCTTTTTGCATTCAGTTCAATTCTGTTCTACTCTATTCTATTTTGTTTAATTTTGTTTCTGTTCAGTTCAACTTGTTTTGTCTTGTCTACTTCAATTCAGAATCAGTCTCTCCTTAAAAATGTAAAATGTTGTTGACATTTTCACTTCAGTGTTGTAAATAGAGTAATTGTGTATTTTCCCCTGTGTCTCTGCAGCAAGGAGATGGTGGGGACTCAACAAATTGCTCCATATGTAAGCTATGTAATATGACTGAATCAATCATGACACTATCGGGTTACAAAAGCACTTTAACTTCATTTTGTTTTGTACCCCATGAGTAAATGTTTGGGAGCATTTTCAGCATCCCTGGTCTTATTTAATGCAAATTGTTGATTTTGTTTGTTGTCAATATAAAAATAAACATACAGAGGGCATGTTAGAGAGAATCATCAAACTCTAATTTGGACAAATTTGCACATTTAGACAAACTTGAGAAAATAACGTCTTGTGTCTTTTCCATATCCTGCCCTTGGTATTCTTAGGGTTTTCTTATTTATTTGTTAGTTGTAGTTAACAGACTCCATTTTGTTAAACAGTCAACATCACTCCAATCAGTCCCAGTGATGTCATGGTAAATAAAGAGGAGGGTGAACTCTGACCTCAAGGTGATAATCGTCATAAAGCATCACAACCACCAATAGGAACAAAAAACAATTATACTTTGATTAAAAGAAATATTAATTTATGTTTTTCCTCCTTAAAAGGCCCTACACTCTTACAAAGGATGTGTCATTTTTAACACATCTGTCTTCTTTGGGACAACACACACAATAACAACACACGTTGTGTTAAAATGTATTGTCATTAACATATGTTGTGTTTAAAAGGAATACAAGTGCGTGTTGTCCCAGAGAAGACACACAGATGTGTTAAAAGTGACACATTCTTTGTAAGAGTGTATATAACAGACAAGAGTTTGATGATGTACACTAACAATTTTCAGTCCTAAAGATTTATGCCAGGCTAAAAAGATGGGTAAACTCTTCCCGTAAATATAAAAGTGTGTAAACTGAGTTAACGCCCCCTGAGTGGTACGTAAAGTTCTGACAGTCATCAGGATCCTTCCGTGAACACGCAGCAGCATTTTTACCCCCAAACCACAGTTTGTTTCCTGCAGCCCCTCCGTCTCAAACGGCAAATCCTGACTCACCAAAACATAACACCATAACAGTGCCACAGTGAGCCGGCTGGGCGGCAGAAGCGCCGACTGACGCTGAGGGACGGGCCGCCCCACCTCACTGTCGGCATCAGCTCTGTCCCGCTGTGGCAGAATGGAGAATGTTGTGTTAATACCGAAACTCAGCAGTGACTAATACAGCCCTAAACGCAGCAACACCTCCAACCACACGGCTAATGCCGACTTGAATATGGTTGGTGTATAAGTAGGAATTGATTTCTGTGTTTTTACTTAAAGGAGAATATGAGTGTCATTTAGATTTACAGCCCATTTACTTCTGTATATGTCTATTTTACATTTCCCCTCATTATTTTGCAATGTATGTTGTACGTAATTCGATTTTTTTAACATTTAAAATACAGTCTTTACGGTGTCAAACCTCTAATCACTGAGATACACAGGAACACGTCATTTTAATGATCACATCGTGCTTTATGGGAAAATATTATTTTTCTCACGCTTACAGAAAATCATTGCAAAACCCACTGGGAAGTGTTAAAAATATGCAACAGATTTCTATGTAACAGAAACTCTGAGATGGAGAGGAAACCTCAGTTTCCTCTGAGTAATCCTGTCTGTATCTGATCAGTCAGATAGCTGCATGGTATTTGTGGTTTAGGTCAAGATGTTTAGACTTCATATATCTGACTGAAGGGAAGCTGTGTTGCAACAAATGGCGGAAATGTGAAGTCATAAATGTCAGAATATGACCTGGAGCGTCACATAAAGGAGGAACAAGAAATGCTGCATTTCCCAGCCCTGATTCCACATTATTATACAGAAACTAGAACCTCTGTTTCCTGGTAATAAACAAAGGTTTAATGTAGATATTGAGATGAGGGTGAATTGAAACAACACTGATAATTACCACTTAAAAAATGAGTTATTACCCAGGAATATGGTTAATATTACCTTGTAATTACCACCTAAAATATTAAGTAATTACAATGTAATAATGTTGATATTACATAACCATTAAATAAACAATAATGACCTAGTAATAATGGTGGTATTACCCTGTTATTACCGTGCTGTAATGTAAACATGTGTTTCCGACCACACATTGTGATTGGACGAGAGCTTATAACCGCAATATACACAGTAACTCAAATGGTATCATGCCACCGTGCTTTAATTTCATTTATTTATTCCCTTTGAATAATCTGTTACATTGTATTGCTGAGTAAAGGGGAACAATTTTTTTGGTGTCAGAGGAACAAAATTGAAATTGAATTGAAATTTTTTATTGACAATATAAAAAATATATGACATATATATATATATATATATAAATAATATATGCACAGCCTCACCAGGAGGCATCATATCTTTGTACAATATTTGTCAAAAGGATAAAACACAATAAAGCCCAAGAGCTTATTTCCATTGTGGTCCTTTGGGTGTATAATATAAATATATAAAACTATATAATAAAAGTATTGAAATAAAACCCAAATAACCCGAACCCAAATACTGTATCTTTGTTTGATCTCTCTCTCTCTCTCTCTCTCTCTCTCTCTCTCTCTCTCTCTCTCTCTCTCTCAGCCCCCAGTGGTCCAGCAGCACAGTGCGGTTCAGTTCATCGGCGTCCAGTCTGAGGCTGCACAGCAGGGGCTCGGCGGTGGAGAACATCTACCAGATCGAAGAAATCAGCGACTATGAGACGGTCCCTGGTCCAAGCCTCAGCTCCGCCCACACAGCCTGAGCCATGGAGAGACAGACATGACGCTCCGCAGGAAGCTGGGACAGACATGACAGCAACACCTCCATCCAAGAAGAGTTGAGGTGTCGGTGGGTGGGACGTTGCAGTCTGGTCTCTACACCTGCTGTCTCCAAACTCTTCCAATCCTACAGTCTACCACCAAGTCATCGTTTGAATACTGTAAAGTTTCTTTTGTAGCACCCGCCATTTCTTTGTTTCAACTACAGCTGCACATTAAAGGATAAGTTCTTTGATTTTGTTCGTCTACATAATGAGTCTCTTCATCCTTGTAGTTCTTGGACCCACAGACAATATTGGCTCCAGAGTCAGCTGTCAGTTGCCTCTTGCTGCTAACAATGAGTTCAAACTGTTTGTCAAAATACCTCCAAAAAGTCAGTTTGTGAAAACGATGCAGAGAGCGACCGACGTACCTCTGAGACATGCTTTTGATAAAGGGCTTAACTTATTTCTCTCCGCGGCCCGGAAAGCAGCGGCACCACACCGTTTCCACTCAGTCTTCTACTGAACTCTACTGTTTACAATCTAACCCGATCGTCCAGAACTAGATCACTCCGCCAGGAACCGCCTTTCACCCCAGAGCGGTCTGTGCTGCGGCAGAGAAAATAGTTCTGTAATTTCCTGATTAGTGAAAGTTGCGTAACGGAGGAACTGAGTCGCGTTTCCTCTCGACTCTCTGGAGACACAAACGGCTTTTTTGGAGACATTTTGACAAACAGTTTGGACTCGTTGCAGCAAGAGGCAGCGGAGCTCGTTGCTTCAACTGACAGCTGACTGGAGACAATACTGTCTGTGGGTCCAACAACTACAGCGATGGAAAAGATAGATTGTATATAGATCCAAAATTGACAAACTTATCCTTTAATGTGCATTAAGTAGGTTTGTACTGACCCATTGCATAAATGACCATAATGTATCTGCAGGGGCTGATAGGGTTGTTGATCAATACCAATGACTCAGTGACTACCTCACCAGCTGCTGAGATTTCTGGCTTCAAAACTCACTTTCTGACTCATACTCTGTTTCTGAGCAGCTCCCCCACCTGCTGCTCAGCGATGGAGGAGCTACGAGCGAGTGAGCGGCATCATCTAAGCTAGGAAGGATAAAAAGCCTTGTTCAGCGGTTTCATTTCTCCAGTATTCAGCATGGTGATATATTAGCTCTCCATTAGACATTTCTGTTGGATCTCTGCGCTAATCAGCTAGCTTAATCGTCTCTATTATGAACATGTGACTTTTATATTTAGAGAGCTGCTGATGTCGCAATTCCTTCATCACCGATAGAGGCTGATGAGCCATAAATTATGTAATGCCCCTTTAAAATAATATATATAAGTCAGAATATTGACTGCTGCAATTTACGCATACAAACAAACACACATTTTTGAAGTGCTGAAAATTGTATTATGTACAAAAAGTTGTGTCATTGCATTGTCATTGCAATCGCAAAGTTCAGTAAAAAAAAAAAAAATGATTCAAATTTTGGAACAATAATGTGCAGCCTTCATTTTAACAATTGAACCTTTTTTATTTTTGAATTAGGCTCAACTCCATTAGGTCTCCTTAGCAGCGGTTGCTCATGGAGGTGGAATGTGTTTCTCATTTACTTTCCCTGCCTGTCCAGGTTTTGTAAGGCAGTCTGGAGATTTGAACCAGCAGTCTCCTGGTCACATGATCTGAGGATCAGACAAAGAAAGCAGCCACTTGAATTTCTTGCTCAGGATAAACAGAAATAATCAGAAGTGACCCATCCCTCTCCGCTGCTCTAATGTCATCATTCTTTCTCTCTGGACTTCTCCTTTGTCTCCCCTTTCTTCCTCTCTCCCCACTGTCTCTCACTCTCTCTCCACATTCTGTAGTTCCTATCATAAATACTAATATAGAGACTTTTGATTAAGACTTGCTCTGAAAGGGTCATTTTACGTGTTTGCATTGATTTGCAGCATAAACATGTAGAGAAGACAGATGTGTTTATCTGTCAGGTCTGTCCTGTCCTCTGGGACACTGCCCTCTGCTGGACATCATGACTCTACACAATCACTACCTGTCAATCTGTTGTTTCATTCCTCTCTGATGGTAATAATTATGACTGTTTTATTCCACTGATTGATTTTCATTGTACTGTATATCAAATGTAATTTATACATGTTAAAGTGATGTACTTAATACATATTTTTTTTATCCTCCAGTGCTCATTCCTTTTGTTTTTTAACTGTTCATGCTTTGAAACAAAAATACCTGTTGTATGATTCTGTGGTGACACTAACTTTGTTAGTTTGTGATATAGACTCATAAGAAAATGTGTTTGAAATAGGCTTTTCTATACTCATTTTTTCAAAAATTCCCACCTGCCTAATGTGTCTGTGTGTGTTTGTCGCCTTTTAAAACCCCTGATGTATTTGCATCCCTGTAGATGGTTTATATGGTTTACAAAGGTTTTAAAAAGTTCATGATCAAATGAAGAATGCAACACACTGCTTTCAATACACCCAACATTTATGAAAGCTGCAAATATGCAACTTTTTCACAATAAAACAACGTAAAAGAAGTAGTAAAAGCAAATAAATAAATAGTATGTAGTGCACATTATCAGTCTGATTGTTCAGGCCTAAATCCCCCATTTCCTGAAATTGGCTTTTTAGTGATGTTGGGATGTTTTGTGGTGTGAACCATTTCCTGTGGGCGTGGCCACATGTACAGTGTTTTGACACCAGGTTTTCCTCAGGTTTGTGACTGCTCTTCTTTTAGTGACATTTTTAAGTGATATCAAACGTTTTGACTCACAGCCCCTTATTGCAGGCATAAACACAGAATATGAACTCACTACTTTTTATTTCCCCTAGGCTATGTTACTAGATAAATTATTGGAAGAAGTCTAGAGGCAGCAAATATTCATTATTTCACAAGATAAAGACCAAATGCTAATATCTATCTCCTCCACTTTTTCTCTTCAGTAAGTCAGAGGTCGTCCCGAGGGGGAGGAGGCAGAAGGATGCAGGTTATCAGAATCCTGGTTGTTGTCATTTCGCTCAACGTTTCTGCCATTTCCAATGGAGTTGTTGACAAAGCTTGCTAGGGAGAGAGACAGAATCCTAGTCCCAGGTCTGTTTGGGTGTATACTGTCAGGTATGAAAAAGGCTCTACGCTCCCAGAAAAGGTTGAAATTGTCAATAAAATTGACATTCTGAATGGCACATGCCCATGATGGCCATGTATGATCCTAAATGACAAAGGACAGACTGAGGAGATACAGCAGGAGGCAGTTAGAGGCTTTGAGAGATCAAAACTACCAGTTAGAGCTGTGGTGCCTGCACTTTAGCTTTGAATGGGAGAGGCATGCTGGAAGGATCTGATAGAGGAGAGAGAAGCAGCTCAGCAGGCAGTCAGCGCTCAGGCAGAGGGGTGAAGCAGAGCGGGGAGGCTTAGGGCTAGGCTTAGGGCAAGCTTCATGAAGTAGGCCAAGCCAGAGAGGAAACATAAAGATCGTAAATACATCAGCAAACGGAAGCTGCCGTGTCAGACAAAACTGGGTCAGCGGATGAATTGGGAAAGTATAAAGTGGAAGAAACTTGGCCTTAAGGAGCTGTGGGATACGGAGGCAAATAAATAATTAGATTCTTTATAGGTGCAACCCATGATGGGCTCCTGTCTCCCCAAAATATCCCCCCAAAAAGGCAATGGTTGGGTGAGGACCATTCCTGACTCTGTTCAGGCACGGCTACCCTCAGACATATTTTGTCAGGATGCAAAGTTAGTCTGCCCCAAGACTGGCAACATAATCAAGTGCTGAAGTGTCTAGCAGCAGCAATTGAGAACAAACAGCTAGCAATTAATTTGTCAGGAACAAGGGCGCCAGAATTGGTTTTGTCCATTAGGGAGAAAAGACTTGCAGGCATATTGCAGGTCAGCTAAGGCTGGGCAGAGATTGGTAATTGGCAGTAGATTTTGGGAAACTGCTGATTATCCCAAAGGAAATAATGTGCACTAAGACCAGACTTGATGTTGTGGTCAAACAGGCAAAAGTGCTATAGGAGTACATGGTAGATGAGACATTTGAAAGGAAAATGCAGTGAGCAGCAGGAGTGGAAAAGGGAGGACACTGAGGGTTTGTAGCACTGCTAGGTGAATTAGGAATTTGTGGTAAAGAATAAAGGCCCTGTCTGAGGTCAGTGAGTGTCTGTGGCTGACGAGAGAGCTACTGACTGGGGCACAAAGTCACAAAAGTAAGTATGCTTAAGTATTATAGGGAAAGAATTGTTTGTTGGACTGTAGCATGCTTACTGGTGCACTGTTTGTTAGCTGTATGTTTGCTAATCTGTTAGCATGTTGACTCGTTGGATTGTTTGTAGCATGCTAGCTGATACATCGAGCCTTTTCACAAACTGAGATACTTCCGCAGGCTATAGATCAGTTCTCACCATGTTAAGAAGCAAACTTTCTGTCATCTCTAAGTCTGTGGTAACTTATGTTGTGTTTCAGTATAGCTTCTAACACAATACAGCTGTTGTCATTGACATGTCTTTCTGTTTCTGTTGTCAGACGACTGGAAAACTATAAAAAAAAAGTGAAAGAAAATTTGATCGAGGGTCACAAAATGATAATTTGATAACCAAGGCTAACGGTCATTTCTGGGCTGTTAGCATTTTATGACCCTCAATCAATAACTCGTTAATAGTTCTGCAGTCATGTGACAACAGAAAGAGTTGGGCGGTTTGGAGCCGGCCTCTAGCGGACGTTAGAGGAAGTGCTGCTGCTGGACTTCAGGATTCACCTGGTTTTGGCCGCTTGGAAAACACCAACGGCATTCCAGCTCTCACCCTACTGCCATGTTTAGACATAGGTGCTCTCCCAAAGTAACACATGGGACGGTTACATCAGATCCTGTTGGTAACTGTAGCGCTGAGAAGAGAGGGTGGATGGATGGATGGATGGATGGATGGATGGATGCAGTGTATCTGCCTTCTGCCTGACACAGTGTGTTTACACTGATGGAAGGAAATACTGAAGACAATGGCACTTTGTCTCTCAGAAACACACACACACACACACAGAGAGAGAGAGAGAGAGAGAGAGAGAGAGAGAGAGAGAGAGAGAGAGAGAGAGAGACACACACACACAAAGACTGTGTGTCTCTCTTCTTTCTTTTTCCTCTCCCTCTGTTTTCTCTCCCTCTATTGATCTCTATCTCTCTCTATTGTTTCTCACCTAAAATCTCCCTGTTCCTCTCTCACACACACACACACACACACACACACACACACACACACACACACAGTGACGTTGGTTGTGTGGAGATGTCACAGACAGACTGAGGCCCTCTGAACACTGGGCCCTATTCACATCGAATCTTTCTCTCTGTTTCTTTACATCTCTCTACCAAATTTCTCTCTCTGTCCTTTTCTCTCTCACACACCCACTCATCTCTCTCTCTCTCTCTCTCTCTTTGTCTTTCTGTCTTGAGCTCTTTCACACACATATTTGCAATTATTTGCATTTATTTGCATTATTTGCAAGTTAAAAAAAAATATTGAAAGATCAACATACCCAATTTCCCCTGAGGGATCAAAGCCGCGCTCGGCGACTTCACCCGACAATTTGAACTTCCGTAAATCCTGTAAGATGATCAGTAAACTGCTTCATACTGTCTGTCTGTGATGCTTCATACCAAAGATCTAACGTCATCTAGCGTCCAGCTTCCTCTGCTGCTGTTGAGGAGACAGTTTGGATTTCGCTCTTGAGTTTTGATTCGTCACTTCCTGTGTGGAGAAGATTTCCCACCAGTGAGCAAACTGACAGCAGGGTTTAATTTGGGCAAATCGGGAGAATCTACAGCGTCTCAGTTAGTGGGGATGGGACGCTCTGCTCTGCTGGAGTTTTACATGAAAGTCTTGACTATACTGCCGCTTCAATGTTGCCTCTTGTGTCTTGTCACTTTCCTTCTTGTGCCAGTTTGTGTGTGTGTGTGTGTGTGTGTGTGTGTGTGTGTGTGTGTGTATGTGTGGGCTGGTGAGTGTGGGCTGTTGCATATTGAGCTCCCATACCCAACCTCTCCCCCGCACAGTTGCATCAGTAGCGGAGGTGCAGAAAATTAGAAAACAGTGAAGTTCACACACTCTGATATCTCTCAGTCTACTGTAATCTCTCTCCTTTTCTGATTCACACACACACACACACACACACACACACACACACACACACAAGCGCTCTCTCTCTTTCACTCTGTCGCCCTCTCTGTTTCTCGCAAACATAAACAAACTCTCTTTCTCTTTCTCACACACACATACACTCTTTCTTTCTCTTCCCCAACAAACACACGCACACACACAAACACACTCTGTCTCTCTCTCACTCTCTCTCACTCGCCCCTCCCTCAGTGCCACCCTACACAGTGTCACAGTGTCCACACTCCTACACCCCCTAACTGGACAATAAACACACACACACTCACACACACACACTCACAGACAGGATGGCTGTCGTCTCTGCTCGCTGCTGTCTAATGCACTGGACCACCATCGTCTTCCTCCTGTCAGGTAACTTTTACTTCTACTTGAGTAAACTTTTGGGGTGTTTGCTCCTACTTTTACTTTAATGACTTTTGAATTCAATCATATGTGCAGTAGAAGACTTGGCATTTACAGTAAAAGAGCAACTTTGTTAACATGAACTAAAATGGAAGCAACACAAACCGCTGGGCTGGTCTGCTTGACCCAAGGTTTGATTTGTAAGGGACAAAAATTTGGGGAGGATTTTCACGCAAAGGCAGCTAAGTAAGTTCTTCAATATGTTTTATTTAGATTTACACTGACCCCTTGCAAAAAAAAAGGCACAGGTGAAAACCCACATGTGAATTCAAAGCACATGTGCTTTTGGGACACACATTGGTTTTGGTTGTCATATGTGAACATGTGGATTTTCCTATTTCCCAAGTGAAAATGACATTTTCACCTGTGAATTATGTCTTTATATGTGAAAGTGAAAAAAAAAAATGTTCACATGTGGAAAAAACACCTATGAATTCACCTATGAATTGAAATTTTCACATCTGAAGTAAAAACTGTGACGTGTGACGATAGAATACAACTTGAAAAAAAGATGTTCACACATGAAAACGTTTTTGTAAGGGACAGTTACTTGAGGCATTTACTTGAGTAACTGATGTAACGAGTGCTTGCTTGAGAAAAATATTCTTTTGTCTTTTAACCTCTAGAAAACACTAATACAGCATAGAAAGAGGGGGGACTGGGCACTGATTTAGTCTTTATTTCATTTTGGGGATCCAAAAGCAGCTGCTGGACGACCCGCCGCATCTTCAGCTTCTGCATCACACGTTACCGTAAAACTTCTAATAGTGGCCCTAGTGTTTGTTTGTTTCAACAGAACAAATGGCCAGGCCTTTATTAGAGACAAGCTGTGACTGGAGACAATCACAATTCACACAGTTCTCCTCATGTTCGTTCCGGTTCCCTCACACGGTCCAAAGACATGCAGGTCAGGTGGATTGGAGACTCTGCTCAATGCATGCTGGGATAGGCTCCAACTCCCTGTGACCCTGAATAGGAATAAGCGGTATAAAGACAATGAATGAATGAACTATTGGAGACTCAGGCGTTTCTTAGAAGTTTTACTGTATATTCTGTTACTGTCTAATTTCATATTACCCTTTCTTTCTACTCTTTCACTTCCACTTGCAGGTGGTACTCTCCACTATCTAAAAAAAGTGGAAATGCTATAAAAAAGACACGTGCTGAAGGGAAGTTCTAAACATCACGAAACTTAGGAAGTGATTTCCACGAAATCTGAAATCATCATCTTCTCCTTTCTAAAAGAACAACCTACAGTCAGCATCTTTGGAAGATAGACACCAGCCACTGTCTCTGGCTATTTAACTTTTCCTCCCTTTCCTCTTTCTCTCCGGACCGCAGCCTGCCGGTTGCTGTCGGTTTCTTCCTTCAAAGTGACGGAGGGAGGCACCGCCACTCTGTCCTGTCAGTACTCTGTGAAGCGGTTCGGCCTGAGCCGGGTGTGCTGGGGCCGAGGCTGCGGGACCTTCTGGTGCAGCAACATCCTGGTGCAGACGGACGAGAACGGAGTCATCTCCAAGGTTACATTCCCTAACACTGCGATTACTTTGTTGTACTACTAGTGTTGGGAGAAAGTTGTACACACGGTGGCAGGCAGGCCCTATTTGCAGGGAGAGATGCGTTTTACCTTTTCAAATAATATTACCTGTAATGTCACATTTAACTTGGTTTGACATGCAAGAACATTTTACTGCTGTTCTAGTTCACTATTAATGTCATGAGAAAAACTATTGAATAATAAATAAGCCACAAAATAGTTTTAATAAAGATGTTTTAAAATGACAACATTGTCTTCAATCTCATTTGACATAGAAATAGTTTATTTGTATTTTATCCAGACTCCAACATGAATAAATCAGCGGCTCTGTTTGCCCCCAAGCGGCTCAGTTGACCCACTTGCTAGGATCAATTTACCCCCAACCTGGGACAAATTGAGCCAAGGACCACTTTTTTTTAGGAAGTTGTCTTTTCATTCTTCTTTTGTTTAGCTGCATTCTTACCATTTGAAAGTCAACATCCTGAAATATGGGTGGAAGCATTTGTTTTAGTGTTTTTTAAAAAACACTTTTTAAAAAAATGTTCCTTGCCAGGATAACATTTTGAGTAAAAACTGAATCGTTTTACCCCACTCTCCCCTTCTCTTTAATGGAAAAAAAAAAAAAAAACGTCCTAACCGTCCTCAGCACAGCAGCTTTGTGAGACCATTTTGGCCAAAAATAAAATTATTTTGAAATATTTTTAGCATGGCGGGTCATGATCTTAACATGGCGGCCCACCACAGTAGAATATAGAGGTAAACATTGGTGTACACATTAGACTGTCCACTGCTAAATCGATTTCTTTATAATGACGCAAAACCAAAGATTGCACAGTCAGCGATTTTGCTTTAAACACACAAGCTTATATTAGTTAACATTCAAAGATATTTGTTTAGACTGCTAACGTCACTGCTGTGTGTTTGCATGCTAAGTTGTTAGCTTGCTAGCGGTCACCATGTTGAAGTTTTAGTGGGAAGAAACATCAACTTCTACTAAAAATTCGTATTGGCTGTGAGTTGCAGATTCTGCCTGGAAAAGTTGAATTGAACTGAACGGATTTCAACTTTGACTTTTCATTTGCAGGACGGTCTTTCTAAGCACTAGGCCGGCATCTTTCTCCTTGATAAAGAAACACAGCTCTTCACAGATATGCAGAGAGCTAACCTGCTGGGCCACGTTACCTCTTTGGACAGCAATGAAAAGATCTAATTTGTGTCACAATGAATAAAATGTTTTATTTTCATTTCATTCCATGTCTTTCATTTTTCATTTATTGCTTATTTTCTCGTCCAGTGTAAACTCTGCCAGTGAAATCAGTCAGGAATTCCCATCCCCAGGCTGTGATGACAGTCTGGTTTTGGCATAATCAAGAAGACATTATTAAAGAATTACTTATAGAAGTGATTTAGATTACATGCATTTGTCTTTAGTTTTTTTTTTTTTCTGTTTTTAGATGAGCTACTCAAGTTCATAACTTAAGATTACCCATTAGTCAAACTAATATCAATGACACCGATTGTAACTGAAATGACCGCTCTCTGCTCCAAGGTGGCGGACCGGTACCGGTTCACGGGAGACGTTCTGGATGGACAGATGGACCTGGCTATCCTGAACGTCAGGCGGACAGACAGCGGGCCGTACTGCTGCAGGGTGGACATCGACGGGATCTTCAACGACAAGAAGGTGGTCATGAACCTCCGGGTGGTCAAAGGTAGGCAGCCGTCTGCGAACAGGCTCCGAGGTGAAATTACCTTTTAAACCTGCAATAGGTGATATCAGACCTTATTACCAATCCTGAAACTAATGTGTGGAGATTCATTGAGACATAATGATATAAACCAATATCCACACAGCAGCAGCTGTGATGCTGTTTTCACCTCTTTTCTAAAGCTTGTTGTCAAATTCTGCTCCTGAAAGAAGCTCCTCCCGCTTCATTCAGTAGCTTTTCATTTTTTTAAACTCACTGTTTAAAAGCGTCTCTCACCCCCTCCCATTCCTGAAAATGTTCTCATAATGGCAGAATCGATTAGCCTGGTAAGACCATCCTGATCACGTGACCTCACATTCTGTTTCGCTCCACGGATCAGTCTGGACTTCCAGCCACCCACATCGATTTCTTGAAATTACAATGTAACCGGGCCAATCAGGGACTGCGTCGTAGTTGATGACGTGAAATGCAGGCCGCCGCTGGCAAAACAGTAACGGCGTCTCCCGAAGCAACGAGCGGTAACGTTAACGTTAGTAGAGTAAACACAGCCATAAGTGCAGTTATTGCAGAAATAGACTCAGTAACAACAATTAAACAAGAACAAGAGTATGCACTAGCGGAGTTTCTCGGCGGAAAAGACGTTTTCGCCGTTCTTCCAACTGGATTTGAATTTGGATTCGCTGATTGGCTGAAGGAGTTTGTCTGTCAAGACAAGTACTCCCGCCAATCGATGTGGGCGGCTGGAAGTCCAGACTGATCCGTGGAGCGAAACAGAATGTGAGGTCACGTGATCAGGATGGTTTTACCAGGCTAAGAATCAATGAAGCGAGCAAGTAAACTTGCTAAACTCGTAAACTTGTTAAACTAGTAAACTTGCTACCTACCTCTTCACTCGTCATTGTGGGACATGCAATCTTCAGTGGCAGAAAGATCTGTCAAAGTGAGACTGGTAACTGGTGACACTTCTCCGTAGGTTCAGTTAGCTTAGCTGTTAGCCTTTATGCATGGTGCTTTGCAATGTTGGTCCTTGGTAGGCCGCTGTAGTGCAGTGGGCGTATACGTTTTTGGCGGGGGGAAGACAGGGAGCTGTGACTTTATTTATAAATGTGTGGCAGTTTCTAGTGGTCAGAAAATTTAGCTTATTGCAGCTTTGTTAGTGAGGAGGGAACAGCTTTTCCGCCCACTTGATGATAGGATCCCATGATAGGATTTTAACATTTGGTGGACACTTTTTACATAGTTATGTTATCAAGCATGTTCTCACTATAGCTGGATTTAAATGATGCTTTGCAGGGATCCAATGCATGAGTTGTTTGACTAAAAGTAATCACACTTTTAGTTCAGACAACTCATGTATTAAATCCCTGCAAAGCATCATTTAAATCCAGCTATAGTGAGAGCAGGAGAGATCAACTGAAACCCATACTTTTGTGTCAGGATTGTATTTTTCTATCTCTCTCTGCCTCTTTCTCTCTCCTCCTTTCTCTTTCTTTAATTTATCGTTTCTTCACTTAAAAGTATTTATTGTTGTTCTGTCTGAATCTAAATGTGCTGCTACCTGCTGTCTTGACCATGTCAGACTTAAGGCCCTGACACACCAGGCCGACGGTCGGCCAATGTCGGGCCGTCGGTAAGCGCCATTGTCCCTAGTTTTTGCGGTGTGTCCCGCACCGTCGGCACTAGTCGGACCCTGTCGGCGGCTTTTCGGCCGATTGAGAATGGCGAATCGGCGGCGGAGCCCGTCGGTGAGAGAGATCACTCTGATTGGTAGTTCGTGTTTTGCCTCTGGATGATTGGACTGATAAATTCCTTCAACATGTGGAACTGAACAGGAAAGAGCCGAGCGAAATTTTTAAAATCGGAGGTTTCATTTATCTCCAGCTCTCGAGACAGGTTCGGGAAAGCCCCTTGAGCCTGTCGCTGGAGTAACGTTATTCATGATTTCACCCATTTAGTGCGGTTTCTCCTTATTTTTAGCCTCCGCCTTTTCCTTTCTTCTTCCACAACCAAAAGACCAAGGGCTGACAACGGCAGTGCCATTTGCAACTTCTTATCAGACATATGGTATGGAGAGTTATTTCCCCTCACGCAGGCGCAGAACGTACGTGCTAGTTGGCCGTCGGCTGTAGTCTTTGCGGTATGTTGAAGTGCAACTTTTTGGACCAGACGTGAGGCGACGCAACAGTCGGCCTTCGTCGCCGCTGGTTCTTTGACGTCGGTTTGGTGTGTCAGGGCCTTTAGAAAGCAGATCTCACTTCTACCCGCTGGTCCCACAAAGGGGACCCTCATTACAAACTCATGTTTCACGGCCGAGCTTTGTTCAAACCCATAGAAGTTTATTTTAAATTATAGTCAAGATCCCAAGGTTTCCAAAAATACCAAACATGTCAGGCTGAATTACAGGGAAATGTGTATAAAATTATGCACAAGGCATCTAGATTTTCTCCATTTGATGTAATGGTGCAGGCATAAAAAAATGGCATCTTGGGTTTAAATATTTCACTTATCAGCTGTAGCTTCAATGAAGTGTTAGAATGAGCAGATACAGAACATGTTTGTGTTGTGCAGTATGGAAAATTTATTTTGAAGCTACTTATAAGGGGGTTTAAGGGGAAACTCAGGGTGCGAGGGCTTAATTCAGTTGGTATTTCCTTTGTCTCCCTCAGCTCCAGTGACTAGTCCCCCTCCAACCACGACCATGACGGCTCCTGTCACAGAGCTTCCCATGTCCACAGGTGAGTGTGTATACATTTAGGGCGAGGCTCAGTGCCAGGCCCACCGGCTATTTGATCAAGACATTTTGTCAGTCATGTAAATTACATGTCATTCATGCAAATAAAGGCCTGCCTTTGAACTCCTTCTTTGGTGATGGAACAAAGCAAGACATCATTTAGCTTGCTAGTAAACCTGCTAGCTAATTGCTAGCGAAAGAAAGAAAGAAAGAAAGAAAGAAAGAAAAAGAAAGAAAGAAAGAAAGACAGACTTAGATTTCTAATCATCTATCCAGGGAGGTTTTCAGAGCACTCTTCTTCTTCTTCAGTATTGCCCTACTTCACTGTCATGTAGTTCCACACATGCCCACCTGGGGGCAAACTTGCACAACCACCATTATTTTGAAAAAAAAAAAATAGAAATATGAACAAATATATACAATAATATACAATGCACAGGTGGTGTTAAAAAAACTTTGAGGGCTAATGGTAAAACCATCCAACATACATACATTATATAAATTCATATACATACAGTATGTCATACATATACAAACACATCCACATGCTCCGTGCTCTCTCCTCCTCAGTATTGGGTGTGCCCAAATATATTTTTATTTTTTAGGTCATCATCACTTGGTGCTTAGGCATTGCGTTTGTTATGAATGTATTTGGTTCACAATTTGGTGTCTTTTATTCGCATCGTTCTTGGTTTGTCAAGACCTTTAGTCTGTTCTATTCCATAAAGTCTTATTTTTTCTCTGCTTTTCTGCTCTATTCTATTTAATCTATTTTACTAAATCTCATTCTATTTTAGGAGTAAGTCAAGTCTATTCTGTTGTATTCTAGTGTGAACTGGTCTTTCAGGCAGAGCAGACTGCAATGATCCGTGGTGACTGCAGTGTGTTAGAAGTATTTTCTGTCTCCATGTAGCTGACTGGAGAACCATCCTGTCGTCCCAGCTGGACCTGCTCAGGAGGAACTCCACCCTGCTGCAGTCTGAGACCATCATGGTGAGGAACCATGCAGGAACTAGACCAACACATTTATATGTGTCAGAAACTGAAGTAGACCCCTCCATCTCTTGCTCTCTGTCTTCATCTGTCTCTCTGTGTATTTTACTCTCTCTCTCTCTCTCTCTCTCTCTCTCTCTCTCTCTAAGGTAGAGGACTCTCTCCCCACTTTATCCCTCCAGATCAATGTTCCAGTTCTTTCCCTCTCCCTCAGTCTGCTGCTGCTGCTGGCGGGAGCGTTGCTCTTTCTGGCCTTCAAACGTATGTACAAGCTTCGGAAAATAACAAGCTCATCAAGTGTGTTTTGTTTTTTTCTTTTAATCTGAACTCTCACTTGTATTCTGCCTTGCAAGCTTATTTCAATATATTCTAGTCACATTATCTCACCATACTGGCGGATAATTTTCTGGTTACAAGTTAGTTTCCCTTGTTTCATGGTAATGCGTCATTATCAGTGTGGTTTCATGATTCAGCTGTACGTTATAGCCCACTCTATTGCCCACATTGTTTTGTCCCAGTTGACAATCCCTGTTCAACTTGAAGGAAAGACATTTTCATTTTGCATCATCATCTTAAAACCTGTTTCCAAACAGGTTTTAACTAACTCTGTTAGAGCCATGAAGGGAGCAAAATGAGAAGCATGGTCTCTTGTCTTGGGATCTAGTCTCAGTGAAACACTGCTACAAACCTCCTGCTCCCTGCAACATTAGTGCCAAGTTCAAGTTCAAGTTCCGCTTTATTGTCATCGCAGCTGCATAAATTTACATATATACATCCAAATATACATAGACTGTACAGTGACATGACATATCGTTTCTATAATGTTTGTTCACAAATTAGAGGTGTGTTTATCATAGTACATGTCAATATGCTTTCATTATGTGAAATCTTCCAGTCCCATCATGATTTTAAAATCACCGCAGACACCCATTAACTTTTAAACTGTACTGAGGTACATAGTGTGGATGAAAGGAGGAAAGTGAACTTGCCTCATATGTGAAAATTACAGTCAGAGTAAATAATACTTTACATGTAAGAGAATGTCTTTGAGGAAGCAGTAATCTGTGAGACTCTACAAAATCAGCCATACACAGCAATGTGCAAACTAAACATGATTGATGTATTTCACTGTATACTGGCCACATTTGTAGACTTCATGCTGAAAAATGTGGTTATAGTGTTCAGTTCCTCTTTTAGAATCAAAAGTCCCTTTTCTTCTTCTTCAGGTGGAATCCATAGAAGAGCTTTAAAGACGGGCTGGTGAGTAGACATGGTGGAATAGAACAGTTGCACATTCTGGTAAAAATATACATTCTCACATTTTACAACAAAACATCCAAACTACTGCTGTGAATGAAATTGTAACATCGTTATTTGTATTTATTGTCTTCTCATCATGTTAGCCATCTTGCCTTTTATATATTTGGCTGTCTCCACCCAAAATAGTAGGTATGATAATAGGAATTAATAATGTCATTGTAATGCTAGAGTCTGATAGCATAACTTATCGCAAGCACCTGGATGGCCCATTAGTATCTGTATCATTACCCACCTAGACAAATGACTGTACAACATTGTACTCTCTCTTCCAGTTTCTCATCAAAGGAACCTCCTCATATCATATACGAGATCCGAATGAGAAGACCTGTACAGGAGAACATCTACACTTTGGACTAGAGCATGAGAACCAGGTTTATACCTGGCCCTTCTTGACATCTCTAGGCTAGCTAAAACATCTACAGAACTCTGCTAGAACCTCTCTGCCTTTGACTAGAACAGAGATTCACAAACTTTTCATGTCAAGGACTACCGAACTGAGCCACATTGGGACATGGACACCTATTTGATGAGATTTTATCCATAGAACCCCACATCTAAGAGCATTTTAGTTGTTAGATATGATTTAGTCCACAATTCCAATTCCATACTCTAGGTGGAGAGATGGCAGCACAGAGTGAAACCTGTCATCAGGATAGTCATTCTTATTTTTTTAAGATTATTTTTGGGGCATTTTGGCTTCATTATTATAGTTTACAGTAGAGAGGAAAGATTAGGAGACAGAGGGGGATGACATGCGACTAAGGTCCTGGGCTGGATTCGAACCCAGGACATTGCGTTTACATGGTACACATTCTTATACATTCTCTCCTAATGGCAACTTCGGATCCTGGTCCCAACCGTTTGGAGTGTGTGAGGAAACTCACAAGAACAAACTCCAAACTCCAAAGATCATGCAAGTCAGGTGTACTGGAGACTCTAAATTGCCCATAGATATGAGTGTGTGTAATTGTCTAGTCCTGATGGGTTTCCCTGCCTTCCACCCTCCTGGGATAGACTCCAGCCCCCAAGACCCTGAAGGGGGAATAGGTGATTCAAGAGAATGAATTAAATTAAACTACTCTTCATTGTGCTGGGAACCCCCAGGGATCCCATCAAGCAACCCTGGGAGAGCCCCAGAATCCACTTTGGGATCCAATGGTCTACAAAGCCAGAACAAAGAAACCCTACGGTTTCATCAAATGGCACAGTTCAATGACATAAAATGTGATCTTCCCAATATCTCAAAGACCATAATGTACCTAAAACACTGACAGGCTACACTGGAGAAGTGGTTCCCAACGTGGGGTCCGGGGATCTCCAATGGTTCTTGAGAAGGTTCCTGAAGTTCCCCAGCAAAATGAATTTAAAAATGTAATAAAAGTTTAAATTCACTGTTATTTTATTAATTAGAAGTTAGCAAGGGTTTCGTTAGGACAAATCTCATCAAATGGCCTCATGAATATCTATTTGGGGGCCTTGACATAAAATAGTTAGGAGCCTCTGCACTAGACAATATCTATCAATCAACAACACTTCTCTCCATTGCTATCAGCTCATGTTGACGCTTTCTATACTAAAAGCAAGTCCACCCAGGAGGGCGTTGTTTATCTGATTATGAGTAAGATGGTGATGCAACTTGTGTACATAGTGTATTATTTGTGTTTTGTGTAGCAATAACTTGCCTATATATTATGAAAACAACAAGCTTATTCTGTTGAATAAAAAGCAATAAGCCCAACAATGTTTGTGTGTAAATGCATAACCAATGGCACTGGAGCCTCATTTATTCAAAGCTGTTACCACTTTTGTTTTGTTTTTTTGCTTAGGACCAAATCCAAGCCAAGGTTGTGATAAATAATAAGAATCAACGAATACTTTGTCTGCATGGTGGCTTGGTGTTTAGAGAGACTGTCCCATAACCAAAAAGTTCCAGGTTTGATTCCCAACAGCCAAAGTTCCTTCCATCTTCTGGTAATCTCCCCAGTCGAGGTCAGTGTTTCCTCAGCCTTCCTGAGAACAGTCTATCTGTCAGAAGCCTGTCCTGCCTTCCCCTCCTGAGTCACCAAATTACCTCCTAGGCCAGTGGTTCCCAAACTTTTTCTGTCAGGCCCCCCTTTTATGATAAGGGGGGCCTGAAAATGATGATTTATGATTTACAGCAATTGTCAACTCTTTGCGCGGTGACGTGGAATCCGCTCCCTTCCATAGGAAATAATGGCGTTTTGAGCGGAAACCGCTCCGCAATGTGAACGCAATGTGGTGGGGTATTATGTCACGCCCCCCCTGTCGTTCCTCTGTTCCCCCCTGGGGGGGGCGCCCCCCAGTTTGGGAACCTCTGTCCTAGGCCAAACAAAAGTCTGAACTTCTCCCATACCCTGGGTTTTGCTTCTGCAGCTACAGGCAAAGGCAAAGACCACCTATGGGTGACAGCTGCTTGCAGCTGACTCCATGGCTGATTATCAATATGCATTCTTGTGCGTTCTTGTGTCCTCCATGATGTGTTTTTTGTAATATCTAACCGCCGAAGCAGGATTCCAAAACAAAAGAACGAACGGACGGATAAAGTTTCCTTGCCAGCCGAGGAAGCATCGGATGGAGACTTCATTGATGAGAACGGAAAGCCCCAAGATTCATTGCGAGAACGGCGCATCAGGTCCGAGCAGCGCTGTAGTCTGCAGTACAGAGCCAATTCAAACAGCTGGGAAAATGAACAGCTGTGTCGTAATTAATCACGCGCACAATGTGAAGCACACAGTCCATCTGAAACCGTAAGGAAGCGTCTCTTCGCTTTCTCTCCAAGACAATTTGGGAAGAACTTTCTCCACAAGGACACAAGCATCGACGTGGCGTTCTTGGGTTAGTTCATGTCTGTTCAAGTGCAGACTCCAGCCAATTTCTTGATTTGGATTTCCCATAATACTTTGCAAATTAAAGGTATAAAATGGCCTAAAATGTTGAATATTTTTTTGACTGGTGGCGCATATGGATGGAGGCAAAACTATCTACAAATGTAAGTGATTGTAATCTTCACCCTTAAAGTAGATTATATTCAAATTGTTGATGTACACAAACACATGACTGGATTAATGAATAGCAAAAATTATTTGTGTTAAAATCCCCAATGATTAAAACCGGGTGCATGATGTTTACATTTTTTCAATCTAACTCAATGGTCATATGTGGAAAATGAACTGTCTTCTCTGTAAATTGGAGAAGACCGATGCTGCTACGAGAACAACAGTGTTCTCCATGGCAGCAGAAGATGAAGTGGCAAGCCAAGAGTATGGTGCTGTTTGATTCCCATTTTTATGCCGCGTCACTCCTCTAAATGCGTTCACAGTATAATCATATAGTCAGTATGTTATCTTGAAAAAATTGTAAAAAACCGAGCTTTCTGTCAATAGTTGTGTTCTATTTGGATAGGAACTATTTTTTCTCAAAGACGCACTACCTTCTAAACCGGTGTAAGCTCCACGAGAGCCAGAAGAATCCAAAAATAACTGCTGACAGAAAGCTTGTTTTTTTGGGGGTTTTTTTCAAGATAACATATTGACACCGGTATGATTATACTGTGAGCGTCGTGTTCTGCAAAACAACATTTATCATAGTTTTCAAAGACTGTGGCGTATGCCCCTAGGTTTCTATTACAGTAGAGTGGGAGGGGGCTGGTTTCTACTAATAGGGATCATGACGGAAAACATGTTATTTGGGCCCAGGGTTCAAAATACCGAGCTATTCCTTTAAGTAATTGTTGTCAGATTTTCTTAAAATCCAATGATTGACTTGCTGTATCTGCATCGATGCAGAATCGGATCTAGGCGTCAATTTCCCCCCCCAGACACACAGTGGAGTACAGTAGGTAATACAGTTTGTTTGCACTGTTGGTTTTGCATTATTCATGCAGTAGTGTATAAATATTAGTTGTTCTTGTACTGGTTTAGTTAAGTTAAATGGATCTCTCTCTCTCTCTCTCTCTCTCTCTCTCTCTCTCTCTCGTGAAGTCTTTTCCACTCATACGCTCATTTAAACATTGGGTGTTATGTGCATTGAACTGTTTATTTGTTTTTACTGTATTTTATTTAATTTTACTTTACTGTATTGTATACCATGTCCTGTTTGTATTTCCTGCCCAGGGACAACACATGCAAATTAGCTGGAAGCTAACTCTGGTTCAATTTATTTTAAATTGTGCATTGTCCCTGTAAATATACTCAATAAAATAGAAATAAATGAAAATTAAATTTGGCTTCAGAAGACTAGGATTATGTCCTCCCTGTGTGTTATATAGACTAACAAACTTCACCTGTGTTTCAACTAGCATGAGGGTGAGTAGATACAGACAGAATTTTTTTTGGGTGAAGTATTCCATTTTCACCGGAGGTAGAATTTTGCACTTTACATTTGTCCCATATTTGGATTTGGAGTGCATAAGACTTAAGACTAGCCTATATCATTGATTTTGTGTTATATTGTAATAATTATAATTTGATTATTCTGTGTTCCATTTCTCTTTGTATACAACCACACACATAGGACTTCACTAGAACACTGAAGCCAAAGGACTGGATGTCATGTGTTGGGATTTCTTTGTATGGGCATGACCATATTAAAGTGCATTCTAGCTGATGCCCCACAGTGATTACAGTGAACTTGAGCCAGGAGTCAGTGAAGGGAAACTTCTTAACAGGTATAGAAATAACACTCATCATTATTATTATAAAAATAAAGACACAGCCTGGAGTGTGTATTCTGTTTAAGAGCCTCAGGAGGGGGGGGATTAAGGTAAATGTCTCTCAATTAGACTACATCTTATAAACCTGTTATCCCTTCTTCCTAAGACATTTTTTTAGACTTCTAAAATAAGAAAATATTAAGAGTGGTGATACATTGTTATGAACCGGAACTTGAAGACTGACCAGTTAAACAAACAATTTCAAGAAAAGAAACCAAGAAAAAAATAAAAATTAAAAAAAAATGAGAAAAAGTTACACAGTAAAATATACAATGATTACACAGTAAAATGTACAATTAGCAATTACATGTAGTTACATTGAAACCAATACTAATGGAATAAGTGGGTAAAAGCTACTGGGACAGTAAAAGATGGTCTCAGCTAAAGTTGGTCTTGGTGGCTAAAAGTAGTGTTTTTAAAGACTGAGCAATGAGACAGTAAAGTTGGTCTCAGCTGAAGTTGTTTCCCAGACGAGCCCCCATATGTTACAACCCGGCTCAAGAAGTAACAAAGAGGGGAGACATGCGCCAAAGTAAAGGTTAAAACAATGATTTATTAACTAAAACTAAGGGGTAAACAAACTACATCAAACCAAAAGAACAGAACAAAATGTGCATAGGTGAGGAGGAAGAGAGCAACTGATGCTCTGAAGGCTTTTTAAATCCAAGGAGTACACCGGGCCCAGGTGCACTCAATCAGCCTCGACAACCCCACCCACCAGGCTCCTGCAGGACAGAGCCAGGAGAGTGGAAGGGTCGTCACATTTATAATGCATTAGTATTGGGACAGTGAGCTTAAGTCATTGATTGCCATTGGTCCATATACCCTGCCTCTCCAAAAGTACTGCGAATAACTAACATATGTCTTTCCATGGTGCAATGTGCTTTAGGCAAACAGCCTAGTGAAATGCATTATTACTCATGTAAGCTACTGTTGTGTTCTTAGTCAACTAGCAAGGTTCAACATGTTCTTAGTCAAATAGCCTAAATGTTTAACATAGAAGACTGTACAAAAGCAGAGGTGTTTGGGGGAGACTGTCATATCAGTGTCTTCAGAATCTAAAGAGGAAACCTAAAAGCTGCTGACTTGCTGACCTGTGAGCTGTGAGCTGTGCAGCTAGCTGCAGGCTGAGATGGTGGCGCTCAAGTTAACCCTGATGGCCTGTGAGTAGACTGCTCTCTTGGTTCAACTGGAGCTAAATCAGAAGTGTGAAGCAAGCTGAAAAATGTTTTTTTTTTTTTTTCAAAGGACATTTTGGTCATTTTCAGGGGAAATTGTATTGAACAAAGAAATAATATATTTGCATTGCATAATGGCTAATAAACACTCAAATTTTGTACCATTTACATTAGTTTGAACTACTTTCCTGCTGGAAACTGGCAACAGGCCTTCCAGAAGACTCTCTGTATCCAACCAGTCCATTGTCACCCTCTTGTTGAGTTTTTTATTTTTTATTTTTTTTTGCCATATTGGTTGTTTTAGTTTTTGTTGGTGCAGTGGTTTGTGTTGGACGGCATTTTCTTCTCGTGCTGGTTGCGTGGTGCCAACAGTTTCTACTGCTTCAGTGGCTGAGGGGTGCCACTACAAGGGCCCAAAGCATTTGCATTAAGAGATGGAGATGAAGCATGTGATAATATGACTCTGGTTCATTTGCATTCTGCATTCAAACCTGAAATTCCCCTAGATTCGCTACAAAAATAAACAATTAGCTTTTTTGCCACTAGGGCGCAGCCATCTTCCAACAATCTAGGCGGTGACGTCACATGCATGGTTCGTTATTAGGATTATCACACATCATATGCAACTGTATAATCATAAAATTGAGTCAGTTAAGTGTAAGTCGTAGCTTTAATTATATGTATTATATTATAAGCTAATCATAATATATTAAAATAAAAAATAAAATACTTTCACGACTAAAATGACAGGTCAGGGCTAATCAAGTTCAAGTTGTGTAAAGGGGTGGAATGCTGTTTATTGCGCATGGTGCGCGAGTGTTTGCAAACACGTGACACGTTGCATCAGTGCAGGCCAATATTTTATGGATGTGCAGAAGCAATGCCTAAAGCGGGAGAGGACCCATTACAAGAGTGAAGAGTGAGCTGATCTTGGTTTACGGTGTCAGCATCTATAGTGAACATGCTAGCATTCAACCAGCCGATAAGCCAATTCTGTCATTGAAGAGGGAGCTGAATCTTCGTGCCCAAACCTTTACCTAGGTGCCCGGATGATATTTGGTGTCTCCACATCAATGATAAAAAATTATTTATCTACACCGAGAAGAGGATAGGCACACAAATGCAATACCAAGCAGTTTTCGGCTAGAAGCAGATATCTAACCCAAAACGCACAACTAGTGGGACACTGCTGGGAGGAATGTCGCGATCAACCCTGACAAATCTTCTGATGGTGAGTCATACCGTTTATCTATTTTGCCTGTGCATCTGCCTGCTTCGTGATGCCGAAAGTGCTTAGATTTGACTTGACTTATAGGTGGGAACGGTATTGTAATACGTTGTTTTTGTATGTATTACAGGAAGGGGGTTAACATGGGTGAAGAAGGACAAGGACAACTCACTCATTTTAGCTTAACTCTTTATCTCATCTCTCCGACTTCATCTGGCTAGCCCACTCAAAAGACAACCAGGAAGTAGAACTACAAAAGTACAGGCACAACAAAATAAATCTCATATTACACTCCTCCCTGTCCTTCCAAGAAATGTCCTCATTTCTGAATAATCTAGAAAAAGAAATCTCATATGTTGTGCAACATCAAAGAGCAATACACTGTTCAAGGCTATAGAAAATGCGGGTTGGCAACTTGAAATGCAAATACATGTAACTGTCAAATAAGAAACAGTCCACCAACAACCACATACAAACTGTCTAAAATATAAGCAAATGGAACCATTAAAATTATTAAGTGTGAGCATAGCAATCTGTAAACCTTCAAAACATAGGCATGAAAATGCGCATGAAATTCAATGTAGTAACACAGAACTGCAATTGTACATGTCTATAACGTACCCAGAATTGTTTTTTTCTTTTTTTTTAACAATGTCCTTTCAAGAATAGTCAATGGTGTGTGTATGAAATGCATGTGAAAATATCAGTAAACAGTCTTCTGAACAACGGCTTCTGAACAGCCCTTCATGAGTGCGTCCTGCGTGGCTCAGAGGATTGTGGTTCCCCAGTGTAAATGCAAAAATTTACTTCACCCGTTGTGGGTCAAAATGACTAAGCAAGGTTCAAAAGTCTTCTGTGGATTCTTTATTCAGACATGCATGGTTCAGTTCAGTGTTCCAAACAAGCAACAAAGAAGTGACAAAGAACGGAGTTCAGGATCCACTTATATAGGTTAAAGTAAACAAAACTATAAATCTTGGCCCATAGCCAAACCTACTTGGCTCAAAACCAACCCACTAGTTCAGACTTTTAACTGCATGTCCACCTATAGAATCACTCAAAACCACACATAACCATATATAGTGATCATGCATGCATTCAAGCACTGATTACATCATTATAGTAAGCAGGACAAAAGACACTCCACTTTCCAGGACAAAGGAAAGCAAGAACAGAGTGTACTATCCATATAAAAAAGCACAATATTAATTTTATTTCTTACATTCCTCCCTTTTGTCACAAGGTGACAACTAAGATTAAAATAAAATAACGGCAGATACATCCTACCCTATGTATACTTCACTTAAACAGTGAGGAAAACATCACTTCTAAGAGTTACAAACAAGCTTCAATCAACACGAATAAAAACCAGAAATAAAGGAAAACAAAAAAGGAATAAAAAAACCCTTGTCTTCAACCCATGAGCTTTACACTCAGTAGAGGGCTACCACTCTGGAGAGGTTTACTAGCACATTCGATGCAGAGTGGTTTCCCCTCGTTCATCTAAGAGCTGCTTCGTCGTTGTCACTATCATCCTAGAAGACAGATGCATTTTGCAAAATGGGAAAGACAGGGAAAAAGAACAGCAGCTTTAGCTGCAGCATCAGCAACAGCATTTCCCTATGAAACTGGATCAACACCACTTGTATGAGCCTGACAATTACAAACAGCATGAAAATTATGACACATTGAAAGCATACTGAGAGTCTGCATAGACCATGATATCTTCTCCAGCACCTAGAATAAAAGCACGAGTTACGGCAAAGAGTTCTGCTGCTTGCGCAGAAAGATGTCCTGTTGAACCCTCTACAAAGAAAACAAAGTCAGGGTTAGTCAGTGGTGTTTCAAACAAGGCATCACAAAGTTTGGTAGCAATGTCAATCACTTGCAAACAGCAGTGGGGTTCACTTTCCTCTGCTGTAGGAAGACGTATGGAAGGGTTAAGGACAGTATAACACTTCAAAGTAACATAAGACATAGTAAATAGAACATTCTGCCAATGCAGCATCTTCGCAGGAGTCAGGTAAGCAGTCTTAGCCTAAAGGATGAGAGAATGAACAGCATATGGAACATGTACAGTTAAGGGACACATAGCAACAAGGTCAGCAGTTGCAAGGACAGCTTCAGTAGCTGCAGCAACAGACCTTAGGCACGAGACCATTGCTCTCTCAGTTGTAGACAGATGTTTAGAAACATAACCAACAAGGCGTTGCTTGTCACCATGGGACTAAGTTAAAACAGCTGACATAAACCCATCTCGTTCAGAGACAAACAGATTAAAAGGTTTACTATGGTCAGGGAGTCCTAAACAGGGAAAATTAGAAAGAGCTAATTTCAAGTTAGTAAATGCTTTGTCAGCTTCAGTAGTCCAAGTCAGGAAGTCAGTCATGGCCAAATGTTTACCACTGTGCACGATGTCATACAGTGGTTGAGATATCTCTGCATAGTCACGTATCCATGGGCGGCAGTAGCCTACAAGACCCCAAAACAACATAATTTGCTGTTTTATTTGAGGTTTTGATACCTCCAAAATTGCTGTAACGCATTCGGGACCGAGTTTACGACCGTCAGGTGTGACTATATGTCCTAGATAACGTACGGACTGTAAAACCAGCTGGAGTTTGGTTTTTGAGACCTTGTGTCCGTTCTCTGCTAAATAACAGAGAAGGGAGACAGTGTCTTTTTTGCAGGCCTGCTCAGAAATGGAACACAACAACAAATCATCCACATGCTGTATCAATGTACTACCACAAGGAACCTCCCAACCTGAGAGGTTCTCAGCTACAGCCAAAGCAAACAAAGTGGGGCTGCTTGAGAAACCCTGAGGCATACGAGTCCATGTGTAGCACTTACCATTGAAAGTGAAAGCAAACCAGAACTGGAAGTTAAGATGCACAGGAATGCTGAAAAAAGCATTAGCCAAATCAATCACAGTAAACCAACAAGAATCAGATGGGACCTGAGACATTAAAGTTACCACATTTGGTACTGTGGGCGCTAGATGTTGCACAGTGTCATTTACAGCTCTCAAATCCTGAACAGGTCTCCAACCACCATTAGGCTTCCTAATGGGCAGAAGATGAGTATTGCAAAGAGAATGAGGACGCTCCACGATGGCACCTTGTTTTTTCAGTGACTCAATATCAGGAGCAATTCCCTCCACAGCCTCTAGGCTGAGGGGATATTGCCTCTTACATGGTCTGAAAGAGGATTTAGGTTTTACCACTATAGGTGTTGCAGTTTCCATACAACCAAAATCAAAGCCGCTAGTAGCCCATAGTATAGGCGGAACCATGGAAATCATATTTTCTTCTTCAGTTGTTAAAGGCATGTGAACAAAAGAGGTGGTGTCTGGTTCTTGGTAAAGAAGAACATCCTCATCTACATGCTCTTGAGATCCTAAAAATAACCCTCATATGTTGTCATAGTAAAAATACCTAGCATCTTAGAAGAGAGAATGATACCTTCCGGACTGCAGTACATATTTATTCCCAAAGCACACATGAGATCACGCCCTAACAAATTCACTGGACAAAAATCTGTCAACAAGAACGGATGATCTCCTATGTAATCACCATGAGTGACAGAAAGTGGTTCAGAAATCGGTTCTAACACCGGAACTCCTAATGAGCCAACTGTTTTAAGAAATTTTGTCATTTTGGGCGCATTTGGGAGTAATTTGGACTGCACAACGGAAACATCAGCACCAGAATCAACCCAAAAAAGGGCACCACTACATTTCCTACTTTCAAACTTACTTTAGCTGCTTTCTGTTTCCTTGGGTCTAATTTAGAGTACTGACCATGAGTTGTAATAGGGTCAGTGTCTGCCTGTCCATCTGAACTATTTTGTTGATCTATCTGACCTGTCCCCGCTGTCTCCTATGGGTTAGCTGGCTGGAATCCTGGAGCATTCACAGACAGGCTTGAGGGTTGCATGTGGCCAGGATCCATCAGGTGCATTCTCACGTCTTTGTATGCCAGACCTGTGATCTGATGAACAATCACGAGCCATATGACCATACCCCCCACAGTTGAAACACCTTAGACGTTGCTGGTTGTAAAACTGTGTGGATGGCTGTCTTCCATAGCCTCTTCCTCCACGTCCTCGTCCTCTTCCTCGTCCTCTGCGCCCTCTGCGTACTTCACTGCCCCAAGTTCCCGTCTGTTGATAAAACATTAACTGTGCAGATTGGATCTTCTTACTGTGTCTTTGCTCGATGTCAGTCTGGTTCCTTTCCGCATGGAGGACATGAGCCCAGACTTCGCTGAGGGGTTTGGTTTCCCAGGCGATGCACGTAGTCATGGTCTGATTCTTCAGAGTTGGATGGAGGCCTTGTATCAACGCAGTCTTCAGCAGGTTGTTGTAGGCATCATTATCCTGGTCAACACCAGAATGGGCAGCAAACACAGATTCCATTCTAGCACGATAATCAGTAGCAGACTCACCATCATTCTGCTTGGTCCTGTAGATGTCGGGCCAACTGGTACGTAAGGGATATGCTGTCTTCACAGCAGCATAGAGCTCATCCATCTGATCTCTGTAGCTGTGACTGCCTGGATCATGATTTGTGTCCCAACTGGCTGGCTTGATGTTCGGCCATCTCAACAGAAAACACCTGCGACATACTGCTTCCACCTCTGCCAATGTAGGATTATACATTATCAACAACTGTTGCATTGCGATCACCCATTTCTCACCTCCAGTTTTATTGGGGTCCGGCAATTCTGTGGCAACTTCCTTCAGTTCATCAGGTTGCCATGGCCTGTAGACCAAGACATGCGACTGCCAAAGACCTTTTCCGTCATCTGGCTGTGGATTCGGATATATCATCATGGGCATCTGATTCACTGTCTCTGTCTGTAGGTTCGCTGCCATGCTACGAGTCTGTGGGCGGTGTGAAACAGGAGTACCAGAGGCGAAACCTACATTTGAAGGAGGAGTTAAAAACCCCAATGAAGCCTCCTTCTCCTTGAGCTCAGACCCTCCCACAGTTTGTAGTGTTGGATAAACATTGGATGGTTGAGGTGGAGCCTGAGATGTAGGAGGGGCTGAAACTGCCATCTTTGGAACCGCCCCCTTGTTGTCATCTTCCTCATCATCACTCTCGTCGTCACACATTCCTGATGGTGGAGTTGTGCGAGAAAGAGCATAGGGGGGAAGCAGGTCCCTCTCTCTGTCCCTACTTTTCTTCTTCTTTTTCCTTCTGCTAACCCTTTCTTCTTCTCTCTTAGTCATCTCTTCTGTCCCTTTTGAAAGCATCACATTAGCTATGAACTTTACTGCTTTAGCTTCTGCTTCTCGCTCCCACTTTTGGAACGCATTCCAATTTACCTTCTGTTTACTCTCCTCACTCACTTTCATCTTTTCCTGCTCTTCTTTTTCTTCTAGCATAACCCTACATCTAGTTAAACAGTTTACGCTCAGAGTGCCTCTTATGGGAAAAACACCTTCAGTAACGTAGTGCCAAAACGGAACATCCTCAACCACGCTTTTGCCCCATTTTTCTGCCATCACTTTTACAGGACCCACAAGTGGGTCTGAAAGTAGTTCTACTTTTCCTAGTGTGCTTTCCATCTTGCTCTCAGTTGTGGTTGCTTTCTTTTGTTTTTAGAAGGCCAGTGTGGCCTCTTCCCTAGACACAATTTATGATGCTGGTGTCCGGCACCGACAAGCTACCTCCCCTCTTTGCTCTCTCTGCTCTGCAATTTTACTCTCTTTTTTTTTCTTTTTACCACTCGGACCACACAATAAAATCCCCCTGGACAAATGACTATGTCAAAAGTCTTTTACACTAAATATCACAATAAGTATCTATTTTCTAAATTTTATAGGCGATGACTCCTCTATACCCGCTATGATAAACATATATCATTATTATTATTATTATTCCAACATACACTATTGATTTCGGTACCTTGACAACCACTTCACCATACTCTATTACACACCCATCACTCATTTCACAACTTCATTCACACAATGCCAATGAAATGAACCATGATATCAGCCAGGTAGTTTGTACGACACTTTCGTTCAGAGCAACGTACCCTTTGTGTGGATAAATACCCACAGGACACTGATATCACTGCTTCATTCCCATCCACTCACAGTATATCACAAACAATATCTCCCCTTAAAACGTTTTTTTTTTTCCTTTTTTTTTCTTTTTTTTTTTTCACTTAGGATCCCTTTCTACCCCCTGGGCTATTTCTCTTTCTACCCCCTGGGCTTTGTCCCTGACAATCTTCCTTATCTAATAACGGCAACCTCCCTGAGGCCTAACTATCCTCCCTGAGCTAAAATTTTACGCCCCCATTAACTACCTAGGTTTTTTCTTTTCTCTTACTTGTTGCAACTATGAGAATACCTCCCTGAGGAAAAATGTTTTACTCCCTCCCTGAGGAAGAGAAAAAAAATTCACAGAAACTCACCACTTGCTCTTTAAAATAGATGGACGACCCACTGAACGCCACCCGTGCCTGACTTTGGGCGGGATCCAGACCTCCTTTGCTGGAGCGGAACTTTCCCTGAGTCTCCTAGAGACTCCTGCCGGCAGTTGACCCTCAGTCTAGCCCCAGGCGTCGCTCAGTGCTGTGTCCATCCCATCCTCGTCGCCAAACTGTAAATGCAAAAATTTACTTCACCCGTTGTGGGTCAAAATGACTAAGCAAGGTTCAAAAGTCTTCTGTGGATTCTTTATTCAGACATGCATGGTTCAGTTCAGTGTTCCAAACAAGCAACAAAGAAGTGACAAAGAACGGAGTTCAGGATCCACTTATATAGGTTAAAGTAAACAAAACTATAAATCTTGGCCCATAGCCAAACCTACTTGGCTCAAAACCAACCCACTAGTTCAGACTTTTAACTGCATGTCCACCTATAGAATCACTCAAAACCACACATAACCATATATAGTGATCATGCATGCATTCAAGCACTGATTACATCATTATAGTAAGCAGGACAAAAGACACTCCACTTTCCAGGACAAAGGAAAGCAAGAACAGAGTGTACTATCCATATAAAAAAGCACAATATTAATTTTATTTCTTACACCAGTCACTACTGGAACAGCAGTGGACGACTGGTGCCGTCGTGGCTCAACAGGAGGAACCCGACCTGATGGTCTCTGTAGCAGAGGGGCAGAAGAGTGGGCAGATGAGGGACCATGTCCAGTGTCCAGTGTCCCAGGGAACAGAGTTAGTGAGCCAGACAGTCCTGTGTATCCGGGCAAAGAGTTCAGTGTGTGGCCAGCTGAGTGTTGATTAACTCTCCATTCTGATAAGGCTGGAACTTTGTGTGTCTGTTGAAGTAGTACTCACGTCTGAAGCTGTGCTCCTCACGGTTGACAAGGACTTCTTGAAACACAGTATCCATCCCTTTCACAAGCTCAGAGCCGTAGCCCTGTGTGGTGTCTGACTCTTGTCCTTCCTTAGGCGTGGATAGATTGATATCAGCTGGTAAGCGAGGTTCTCTACCATGAGTGAGGAAATAAGGTGAGTATCCAGTGCTGGAGTGTGGGGTGGAGTTAAATGAGAGAACCACTGCAGGAAGGTACTGATCCCAGTGTCCACCACCAGCCTGAATGAGTTTTGCCAACTGATCTTTCATCATCCTGTTAAATCGTTCAACCATACCTTCAATCATAACCATACCACAAGGGTGATATGGTGTAGTCCTTTCCTTTTTGATAAGTCGTTGACATATTGTCCGTATGATCTCTGATTCATACTGTCTTCCTTGATCCGAGAACAGCACTTCTGGAACAACATATGTGGGGATGTAATGTTCACATAACAGCTGTGCCACTGTTCTAGCCTTCTGATTTGACATGGGGTAAGCATTGACATATTTTGTAAAGTGGTCCTGGACTACCAGCACATACCTGTGTCCACATGGGGTGATTGATAATTTAATGATATCAGTGCACACAAACTGGAATGTCTGAGTTGCATGTATGGACTGGAGGGGTGCTCATTGCCAGGGTACAGGTTTCCTGCGAGCTTCACATGCATAACATGAGTCACAAAACGTATCAATATCAGCTCTCATAGTTGACCAGTAGCACATAATCAAGGCTTTCTTTAAGGTGCGATCAGCACTGTAGTGACCTGAGCAGGGGTTACCATGGAGATAATGCAAAGTCTCTGTGACAAGTGCTGAGGGGATAAGTACTTGATATACCTCAGGTATCCCTGGTGTAATGTCAGCTTTACAGCAGAGTAAGCCATTATACAGTACAATTCTAGGGAATTGCCACCACAGTTTCCTCAGTTCACATACCTGAGATGAGGCCGTTTGTGCTGACGTACCCAGGTGTACACGTCAGAAAGGATTGGGTCAGAGAGTTGGTGAGCCTGCATGTCATGTCCATCAGTAGATAAGGTGTTCTGTAGAAATGGCGTGCATGTGTCAGTCTGATTGTCAGTGTTCTTTTCAGACACGCACATCTGAGCCCATGTGGGTGTGGGATTCTGTGCAAGTCGCGAGTGACGTGTACAATATGTGGCAAGCGAAGGGTCACCTTGAGAGGCAGGGATGGTGTCCTGCGGAGCCTCCATGACATCAGGCTGTGGATGGGGGATACGTGACATTGCATCCGCGTTTGTGTGCTTCTTTCCATCTTTGTGAACTATTGTCCATTGGTAGGGGTCCAACTGTAGGGCCCACCGAGCTCGGCGTCCAGTGGGTTCATGAGCAGCATCCAGTTTACCTAGAGGCAGTAGTGGGCGGTGGTGTGTGATGATAGTGAATGGATTGCAGCTTATATAGTGTCGGAAATGTCTGACTGCCAAGACAATGGCCCAGAGTTCTTTGTCATATGTTGACCACTTCTTCTCTATGCGATTGAGCACATGACTAGCATAGGCTATGACACATTCTGTGCCATTCTGAGTCTGTGACAGTACTGCACCTACTTCTATGTTGGACACATCAGTGCTCAGATGAATGGCTGATTGAAGGTGATGAGCGCCATCACTGGAGGGGAGGTAAGTGCAGCTTTCAACTCCTGTAAAGCAGCTGAGCAGTCATCAGTCCATTCAAAAGGAACATGTTTCTGTGTTAGTCTGTGCAGAGGATGAGCAATGAACGCATACTTATGTACAAAACATCTATAATAAGAGCATAGTCCAAGAAATCCTCTTACCTCCGTGGGCGACCTGGGGACAGGCCAGTCTCGGACAAGGTGACTGTTAGCTAGGTTGGGTGCAAGACCATCACGTGATACAATGTGGCCCATGTACTCTCTTACAGAACTCACATTTCTTTGGGTTCAGTTTCAGACCAGCTTGAAATTAAATATAAAATTATAAACCCTCTTGGCAATATTCAAATATTCAGTAACTAAAATGATAAAATAAACATTCTCTTCAATTCCATGAAATTAATATAAAATCCCTAAAAAAATAAATCTCATATTATGGTATATTGATTGATGATATGGTGGCTGTGGTGTATTGAACTTTGGTTTGCTTTAAAACAATTTTATGCAAATGTTATGCTTTAAAAATAGTATTCCTATAATTGAAACGGGCTTTTAGGTTCAGGTGTCTGTGGTACAATATTATAGTATCCAATGGAGGTTGAGTTCTGATGAGATTTTCACCTGTTATTGGTTAGTTGCGCTTGGTAAAAGAGATGAGTTGACCAGTATAGAAAATGGCTAAACGGTATTCTGCTTTGCTGTGTTAAATTAAAGCTGCACCACAGATTGATTTAAATCTGCTGTCTTGGAGTTATTGGGTCACCAAAGAACCCAGCATCTAGGATGCAACAACTGGCGACAAGGATGGGATTTATTTTTGCAAGGTAGTCCCTCACACGATATCACGACTGTCACGCATATCACAGTGAGAGATATGCTTTTCAGAACAGACAGCAGTTAGCAGGAGAGCCGCTACTCAAGTACATAGCAGCCTTGAAAGGACTAGCAGCTACATGCGAATTTGGAGCCGGAATGGAGGAGAAGCTATGAAACCAACTTGTTTACGGAGTACCTAACAAGGAGCTTCGGGGAAAGCTCCTGAGCACATCTTATTCAGACCAACTGACATTAGCAGAAGTGTTGGACATTGTATGCTGAAATTCCAGCAGCCACAGGGGCAGCTGAGGACGGACCAGGTGACAGCCAGGCCGGAGGGGCAGCAACCAGGACCACCGAGGGGCAGACAGCACCACTTCGGACCACCAGAGGGGGGAGGCCAAGCCATGTTCCCACTGCGTGGGCACCGGGGACACGCCGCAGACCTGCCGCTATAAGGAATTCCAGTGCCGGGGATACCAGCAAACGGGCCACTTGGAGCAGGCCTGCCGTGGGAGAGCGGTGGTAGGCAGTGCTCTCAAACAGCGCACCCTGTACATGCAAAGGAGACTTGCTATCTGGAAGCGGGTGAAAAAGAAGCAGGAAAACCACCACAGCCAAGGACTTTGGACTTTTCAATGTAACTGCCAATGATTATGAGTATGTAAAGCCATACATGGTAATTGTCAGAGCAAACGGAGTAAAATTAAAAATGGAAGAGGACAGTAGGTCACCTAGCCCAGTGATTCTCAACCTTTTTCATATCAAGGACCCCTAATGTAGTACAAATTAGGCCCACGGACCCCCATTTCACCCAAATCTGAGAATATTTGTATTGTTAGATACGATTTTGTACAGAATTCCATGACTATCTGGATTGTAAGTAGAGAACTATGTCTACATTTCCTCTTCTTCTCTAATTGTATTAACTTCTTGTAAATTAAATAATGGTGAAGTTTAAGAATTCATCATTTTGCTGGGGACCCCCTGGAACCCCCTCAAGGACCCCTGGTGGTCCTCGGACCCCACGTTGAGAACCACTGACCTAGCCTATGTCAGTGATCCCAAAGAGATTCTACAACAAGAGATTAAAAAAGTACAGACTGCAGCCATCCATGGTGAGGTTTAAAGATTACTTGGGTAACTCCTTTCCAGTGCTAGGTCAAATACCAGTGAAAGTACAGTATCAAGAGCTCAGAGAGACAGTGTGTTTGCTTTGGCAGCAGGAAGTAGAAAGCTTCCTGTCATCTCCTTTGTCTCTCTTCTAATAAAGATTGATACCGGCACACAATCACACATGATGGGCAGAGACCACGCGTGGACGTTTCGTGACCGAGACTGAACCAGGAGCCCTTAAACAAGCATAACAACATCTAGATGATAGGGCCTAACTGTGCACTCACACCAAAAGCGTCATGAGCTACAAAAGCGGCCGGCAGCCATTCATTTTCAATGGGAGCTGGCGATGAGAGGCGTCCGACGCCGTGGCAGCAGCGAGCGGCGCGACGCCAGCGACCAGAGCGACGAGTTGAAGTTGAGCTGAGCTGAACTTTATGCAAATTAGCAGCGACGCGCTGAAGCAGCAACCAATTGCAGATCGGGATTTGATTTTCTTCCCGCTGTAAACGTCTCCCTATGTACTGAAGTTCCTAGCAAATATTTGTTCCATACTGACAATGGAGGAGAAACTGATTGTTGGAGCTGTATGACCCGTCCTTGTTCGTTTATAGAGACATAAACATAAAAAAAATGATGCATGGAATAAGGTGTCAGAGATAGTAGGGATTTCTGGTAAGCGTGATTAGGCCTACTGTACAGTGTAGAAGTAGTAAAATTAAATTTACTGTGCTACTAGCTTAAATACAAATGCCAGAAGCATTATTTTATGAAATACAGACTAGGTATATTTTGCAGGAAAACGAGGAAGTTTGTTTATTTGATCATGCTTGTCACAGTTCACGGCAGGCCTGCCGAATAGCTCTACTACAAACTTGATATATTGGCCACAACCGAACTTGATGTCTACAGCGCTGCTTGAACGCCCCGCCCCCTAGCGACGGGGCTGGCAGCGAGCAGCCAGCGACCAGAGCGCCCAGCAGCGCTCATGACGCTTCTGGTGTGAGCGCACAGTAATAGTTGCAACTGTCTCTCTCACTCTCATGTCAGAAATCAACCTATTCCATATGCTTTTCTGTTGCATTTGTTTTTGTGGTTTGCATGCATTTTTGAATTCGTATATTTTCTTAATTTGCAGCACATTTCCTGTTAATGTATTTGCTTTGGCATTCTGCAGCGTGTTTCTTCTTTTGCAGCACGTTTCCGTTGTTAAATGTATGTGTTTTTGAATATGCACAGTTTCTGAAGTTGCAGCACATTTCTCTTAATGCTTTTGCTTTGGGCCCCTGTGGTGTTGATCTCTGCCTTCTTTTTAAAATGCCAGTTCAAAAGAGCTGACTATCGAAAAGGGAATGAGCTTTTTGAAACCTTTTTGAAAGTCTTTTTTGAGGTGCAATTCCTCAATTCCTCAACAGACTGCAGGCTTGACAGGCAGAAAGTCAAATGGCTTTTTAAAGCACTTTCAAGAAACAGTTTTGTCACAATGTTGCTTTACAGAGAACATAGGACATACATTTAAAACTTAGCTGACTGTCTCTCTGTCTGTCTTTCAGTGTTGGCTGTTGGACTCATCCTGCCTTCAATAACCGGTGAGGACTAACACCATACCTACGATGTGTGTGCATGGGTGTGTCTACTAATATTCCTGTACTGATTATTATTATCATGTACACAGACGTTCATGCCTCAGACTCATCATCATCATCATCATCATCATCAGAAGAAGAAGAAGGTGAAGAAAAAGAGGAGAAAGAAATCAAGAGGTCAGAAGACTTTCACAATTGCTCTCTATCTCCCTCTTTATCTTTTTCTACCTACATTTATTTTCTATCTCCATCTCTATCTTCCTGCCTACCTCTCTTCATCTCGCTCTCTTTCTCTCTTTCTCTGAAACTGTGTCTTTGTCTCTCTGTCTTTCTCTCTTCCCATCCATGTGTACACATTTTCTCTCTCTTTCTCTAACTGTCCCAAGACTCACTCTACTACAATAAGCTTAAAATGAATACAGTAGGGGTAACTCTTCTACAGAAGCACTACCATGAAATATTACTTTGCTCTAAAAAACAACACTCTAATTCTCTCTCTCTCTCTCTCTCTCTCTCTCTCTCTCTCTCTCTCTCTCTCTCTCTCTCTCTCTCTCTCCCCCCTTTTCAGCATTATAAAAATGAAACGAGCACATTTCACTTGGGAAGCTAAACAAGCATATTCATGGGAAGCATGGGAGCATTCATTCAAAGCTGAAGCAGTATATCGTTGGAAAGCTAAACGAGCACATTCATGGGAAGCTAAACGAGCAGATTCATGGGAAGCTGAACCAGTATATCCTTGGAAAGCTAAACGAGCACATCCTCGGAAAGCTGAAGCAGTATATTTTTGGGAACCTAAAGGAGCGCATCCTCTGAAAGCTAGACCAGTAAATACATGGGAAGCTAAACAAGCACATTCATGGGAAGCTAAACCAGTATTTACTTGGGAAGCTAAACCAGCATTTCCTTGGGAAGCTAAACCAGCATTTATTTGGGAAGCTAAACCAGCGCATCCTCAGAAAGCTAAACCAGTATTTCCTTGGAAAGCTAAAGTAGTATTTCCTTGGGAATCTAAAGCAGTATTTCCTCGGAAAGCTAAAGTAGTATTTCCTTGGGAATCTAAAGCAGTATTTCCTTGGGAAGCTAAACCAGCGCATCCTCGGAAGGCTAAACCAGTATTTCCTCCGAAGGCAAAAGCAGTATTTCCTTGGGAATCTAAAACAGTATTTCCTTGGGAAGCTAAACCAGCGCATCCTCGGAAGGCTAAACCAGTATTTCCTCCGAAGGCAAAAGCAGTATTTCCTTGGGAATCTAAAACAGTATTTCCTTGGGAATCTAAAACAGTATTTCCTTGGGAAGCTAAACCAGCGCATCCTTGGAAAGCTAAACCAGTATTTCCTCGGAAGACTAAACCAGTATTTCCTTGGGAATCTAAACTAGTATTTCCTTGGGAATCTAAAGCAGTATTTCCTTGGGAAGCTAAACCAGCACATCCTTGCAAAGATAAACCGGGACATATTTGCAAAGCTAAACCAGCTGATCCTCACCCTAACCCCAACAAAATGAAAATAAGTCCTGCCAAAGCTCAGCCTCCTGCCAAACCTCAACCTCCTGTCAAACCTCAAACTCCTGTCAAACCTCAACCTCCCGTCAAACCTCAAACTCCCGTCAAACCTCAACCTCCTGTCAAAGCTCAGCCTCCTGCCAAACCTCAACCTCCTGTCAAACCTCAAACTCCTGTCAAACCTCAACCTCCCGTCAAACCTCAAACTCCCGTCAAACCTCAACCTCCTGCCAAAGCTCAACCTCCCGTCAAACCTCAACCTCCTGTCAAAGCTCAACCTCCTGCCAAAGCTCAACCTCCTGTCAAACCTCAACCTCCTGTCAAACCTCAACCTCCTGTCAAAGCTCAACCTCCCGTCAAAGCTCAACCTCCCGTCAAAGCTCAACCTCCTGTCAAAGCTCAGCCTCCTGCCAAAGCTCAACCTCCTGTCAAAGCTCAACCTCCTGCCAAAGCTCAACCTCCTGCCAAAGCTAAACCTGTCAAAGCTCAACCTCCTGTCAAAGCCCAACCTCCATCTAAAGCTAAACCTGTCAAAGCTCAGCCTCCTGTCAAAGCTCAACCTCCTGTCAAAGCTCAACCCCCTGCCAAAGCTCAACCCCCTGCCAAAGCTCAACCCCCTGCCAAAGCTCAACCTCCTGCCAAAGCTCAACCTCCTGCCAAAGCTCAACCCCCTGCCAAAGCTCAACCTCCTGTCAAAGCTCAACCTCCTGTCAAACCTCAACCTCCTGTCAAAGCTCAACCTCCTGTCAAAGCTCAACCTCCTGTCAAAGCTCAACCTCCTGCCAAAGCTCAACCTCCTGCCAAAGCTCAACCTCCTGCCAAAGCTCAACCCCCTGCCAAAGCTAAACCTCCTGCCAAAGCTCAACCTCCCGTCAAAGCTCAACCCCCTGCCAAAGGTAAAACTCCTGTCAAAGCTCAACCCCCTGCCAAAGGTAAAACTCCTGTCAAAGCTCAACCTCCTGTCAAAGCTCAACCTCCTGCCAAAGCTCAACCTCCTGTCAAAGCTAAACCTCCTGCCAAAGCTCAACCTCCTGTCAAAGGTAAAACTCCTGCCAAAGCTCAACCTCCTGTCAAAGCTCAACCTCCTGCCAAAGCTCAACCTCCTGCCAAAGCTCAACCTCCCGTCAAAGCTCAACCCCCTGCCAAAGGTAAAACTCCTGTCAAAGCTCAACCTCCTGTCAAAGCTCAACCTCCCGTCAAAGCTCAACCCCCTGCCAAAGGTAAAACTCCTGTCAAAGCTCAACCTCCCGTCAAAGCTCAACCCCCTGCCAAAGGTAAAACTCCTGTCAAAGCTCAACCTCCCGTCAAAGCTCAACCCCCTGCCAAAGGTAAAACTCCTGTCAAAGCTCAACCTCCCGTCAAAGCTCAACCCCCTGTCAAAGGTAAAACTCCCGTCAAAACTCAACCCCCTGCCAAAGGTAAAACTCCTGTCAAAGCTCAACCTCCTGTCAAAGCTCAACCTCCTGTCAAACCTCAACCTCCTGTCAAACCTCAACCTCCTGTCAAACCTCAACCTCCTGCCAAAGCTCAACCTCCTGCCAAAGCTCAACCTCCTGCCAAAGCTAAACCTCCTGCCAAAGCTCAACCTCCTGTCAAAGCTCAACCTCCTGCCAAAGCTCAACCTTCTGTCAAAGCTCAACCTCCTGCCAAAGCTCAACCTTCTGCCAAAGCTCAACCTCCTGTCAAAGCTCAACCTCCTGTCAAAGCTCAACCTCCTGTCAAAGCTCAACCTCCTGTCAAAGCTCAACCTCCTGCCAAAGCTAAACCTCCTGTCAAAGCTCAACCTCCTGCCAAAGCTCAACCTCCTCCTATTAAACATCATGTGATCTGTGAGGGACGCAAACAGACGATTCAGTGTGGTAAGTCCCACACTCCCACACATGTCTATGTTCCAAGTCACGTACCAAGACACATATTGTCTGTCTCACCCTCTCTCACTCTATGTATATCTATGTACTCTCTCTCTCTGTCTCTATAGGCAAGGGGAAGAAGATCCAGATACAGTCAGCTATCTATGGTCGTCAAAATAAAAACCTATGCAAGAGGTTCAGCTTATGGCAAAACAACAACTGTAGGCTCACTGTCACCAACATCCTGGCCAGCAGGTAAGAAGATAAATAGATGTCACTTCCAAAATAATAAAGATGTTGATTTTAAAAGCAAATGCTGCAGAATGAACCCCACACCCCCCACCCCTCATTTCTTCCAGGTGTAACAACAAGCCGTCATGTTTAATCAAGGTAAACAACGAGCTCACGGGAAGTGACCCCTGTAAAGGCACCTACAAATACCTCGCCATTGCCATCAGATGTGTCTAAGGGGTAAGGCACACACACTCACACACACACACACACACACACACGCACACACACACACACGTTGATGTCTCTCTCTCTCTCTCTCTCTCTCTCTCTGTGTGTGTGTGCGTGTGTGTGTGTGTGTGTGTGTGTGTATTTCAGGGCTCAGTAGTGGTGCTCCAGCAGGAAGAGAAGACGTCTTGGAGTTCTGCCTCTTTCTACAATTCCTTCTATTTCCTCTGCCTCTTCCCACCCTTCATCCATTCAAAAGCATGAGTGGACAGTTTCACCATCAACTATGACCCACAACTAGAAAGATCTATGAATAGACATGAATATCGTTATTATTAACATTATCATTATTGTTATTGTTGTTATTATAAATATAATTATAATAATGATAATTATCATTATTATCATTGTTATTATTGTTATTATTATTATTATTATTATTATTATTATTATTATCATCATTCCATGTTGTGTACAGTGATTTGGGTAAGTTTCCTTGCCCAGCCCTGTATGTTTCCAATTTCCATGGTCTTCCAAAGTCTAACACACACACACACACACACACACCCTTCTCTCATTCCCTGTCCTGTCTCTCTCACTCTGCTATGTATTGAAGTAGAAATGAGTCTGAATTCCAAAATTATGTTGAAAAATAAAGAATTTAGGAATTTACCACATCCCATATGTCCTGTCTCTCTGCGGTCTACTGTATAATAAAGCAAAAATGAGATAAATTATATAAGACGGACCGCAGGGATTCTGTCAGAAACCAGATCAGACCACAAATAATCACAGATAATCAAAATAGCAGGTAGTTGCCTCTCACTGCCACTAGATTACACTGAAAGAAAGCTGAACTTCACTTTAAAAGTAATACTGTAGGTAACTCCTATATTTTGAATGGTGAAATTCAAGTAAGCATTTTTCTGTCAAAGTGAAGATGTAGTGTTCTGTAAATTAAGTTGTCAGATATTCAATATTAATGTATTGTGTAGCGGCAGTAGTACTTTACAGTATATTATTAATTATCAAATGTTAAGCATATTGCAATAAGAACATGACACTATATACAAATGTAACCCTTTCGCCCTAGGCTTGTGGTATTTGAATAATGTAATTACATACTTCAGTACACCATCTAGTACATAGGAGAACACAGGTGGAAGTTACATCTCGATTAATATTACGCGGAGGGTAAAACGTACTCTCTTCCTCTCTCTTGGTTATACCAGGAAAACGTATCTTATCAATAGTACATTAAAATAATAACAAACAGCCTGCTATTGGTTAAACCATAAATCAAGAAAGAATGAGTCAAAAAGCCACACACACACACAGTTTCTTACTTATAATTAACTCATGTATTAAACCTTTTTCCAACTTATGATTGTGCATTGGATTGTGCTTGTTGGATATAACAGAACTTGACCAATCATCATTGTCGTCTCTTACAGGTGACTATATCAAAACCTCAAAATAAATCAATTCTGAGTGGGTAACATTTGGATATGCATTTTTTTTTTTTTTTTAAATGACTAACCACAGTCAGAATATTTTAAAGGCATGGAATTATTTCTCAAAACCCATTGTGGATTAATATGAACTCAAAATGAAATATGAATTTAGAAATAAAATAATACACATTCCCAAGTCTGACAAAACATAACTTTCTGTAAGAGAAGGGTATTACATAAAGAAGTGCGCTTGAAGGAAACTTGTCTGATTGATTGGTGAGGTGGAGACAGAGCTGCACTTTGTCTTCAAGTCCATTTGTTAGGACTTTGCCAGCTCACAGCTTTAATGTCTTCCTGTCTGCAGGGTTCAGTTAAGGCAGACAGGACTTTAACATTGTGACTCATAATGGCCTCAGTTGGCCATTACCTACTTTTAAAGAAGCACAAATTAAGGATTATTTTTTTTCCCACAGCCACACAGAGCATTGTTGTTGATTCATTAATGTTTTTGTTTCAAGGTTTTAGGACTAACTTTATGATGAGACTGGGTTTTAACTCCAACTTTCTACTTTCAATTTTAACTTGATATCACAATAAATATCAGACAGGAGACAAAAGGTGAAACATCAGGCAATGTGTATTGTTCACAAATATTCCTTCTCTCCTTTGCTTCTCCCAATCATTAAATTACAAGCAATTACCTTGCATTGTATTTTTTTTTTTTTTTTTAAATAAGAAGTAAAATTACTAATTACCATAAATGTAGAGGAAATGTTTTTGGTTGCATGGTGAAGAGATTTATCAAAAACTAACTAGTAAACCATAGTAATTTCAGCCAAGCAATCTAATTGCTCTTTATTGCTTTCTCTCCACTTTTATTTTTGTGTGGTACAATGACAAGACATGCATTTTTTTTTTTTGGTGTCCATATACATTATTTAACCAAAAAAAAAAAAAAACACTTTCATTTTCTTGAAATGCAATTCTTTTTTGGATTTTTGTGTTCCAAAGTCCAAAAATGTCAGTTGGTGCAACTGTCCGAACATACATGAGAAGAACAAAACTGCAATAAAAAGGTTGACTTTATCAATACATTTCTTAATTAAATAGTTGTGCATAATTTAAGGAAGACTTGTGTAGCGGTCCACTTAGCAGTATTACCATGAAACTTGAAACTGCATTTAGCTTGAAAACTCAGTTGGCACAACAAACAAGTCAAATACAGCAACCATTTTGGCACATAATGATGTCAATTAAATATTTAAATTTGCACTAGGCATTTCACACTTTGGCGGCCCCTAGTGGCAGCAGGAGACAACTGTTTGAATCTTTGAAGAATTTCATTACCCAGAAATCACATGACCGGTGCATTTTTACATAAAATTCTTGCCTTGTGCAGCTTCAAAATTTACATGAATCTATTATTTTCTAAAATTTGTTTCTCGGTCGTTTTGTATGATGGAGACGTCCAATTCAACCACACAGACATGAATTTACCAAAAGCTAAGCTGGCAACCAAGATAGAAAATGTGATCAGCAAGTTCATTAAATTTATTGTTGAGTAGAGCATTGTCTGAACATTAGATGTTTAGTGGAATGGAGTCTTCCATATTGCTCAGGCACTGTGATGAGTAGAGCGAGTCAGGTGAATCTAATCTAATGAATTTGTGCAGCAAGGCAGAATCAACAGGACACAGAGCTTGCTTAAAACATGATCTAGTTCAAAGGGAAAACTATCTTTCCAAAACAAAAGTATGCTGCTCATTGGGTATATAATTATAACTCAAGTTACTATGATATTATGTTTATTTTCATAGTAACTACAGAATTATTACTTAGTTATTACATACCTAATTATATTGTTGCATACTTATTGTGGGAGAGCATAGATATTAGTCCTTAATTTGAATAATTAACTAATATGAATGCTGTTCAATATTGAGTTGTGAAATAACTGAATTCACAAATGGAATATGTCCCATGTACATGGATTAACAAATATTTTTTTTATAGGTACTCCACCTATCTAATCTAGTGGATTTTGTACATAACCATATACCTTTGCACCCACAATCAATTAAAAACGCTTTTATTGGTTTAGGGTTTATTATTATGAAAAGAAAGAGCAACACTGTTGAAGTCATTCATCTGTAAACTCTCTCCGTCTCTTTGTCTAGGGACTGAATGAGCCTCTTTCACCAATCCGTCGGCTCAGATTTTCTTTCACCTCAGCAAAGTGCTGCTGAATCTCTCGTTTCTGGTCAGAGAATCTGTAATTATAATAAACCTCAAAAACCTCCTCAAAACTGGGAAAGAGGTCGTAACTTAGCAAGTCATATTTAAAACCGGTCTCCTTGTCACGAAATACGCGAGTAGACGTATACTCAGTTACCGGTGTCCAGTTATAACAACATTTGTTTTGTATGAAGGCCTTGTGCCGACCCACCACAGCATCCAGATCGCTCTGGTAGGTGGAGAGGAGTCTGTCCACAGGGTCGCAGGTTCCAGACCCGTCCATTCTGGCCAGGTGGATCAGCATCTCGATGTGGAAAGCCGCTCCGTTCACCCAGGCGTTCATAGCTCGCAGAGTCACCTCCCCGTCCCTCACTATGGAGTTCTTCAGCTTCGTAAGCGCTTCGCTCAGTTTGCGCTCGATCCTCTTGATGTCGCTCTTCAGCTCGGCTCTGTTGTTGATGTTCATCGTCATCCTCTTGATGCACTCGTCCACTTGGTCCAAGACGTCAGAGGCCTTCTCCTCGGCGAACACTCTGCGGAGCTCGTCTGCCGTGCTGTCGGCGGCCGGAGCGGCAAAAACCAAGTCGATGATTATGCTGACGGCCAGAGCTCCGAGGCCGGCCGCGTCAGGAACCGAACTCAAACCAGCGAGCTTCTCCACAAGGTTCTTGGACCAGTCTTGAGCGTAGCCACCGAGTTCCACTTTCCTCTTCTCATAGTGTCTCTTGAGATTGTCTGAGGATCCGAGGCCGCAGAACGTCAAAATGGCTCGGTTGATGCTCATATCTCGACCTTTTTTTACATATGAAAGCTCGTTGAGTTTCTCCAGAAAATGATCCAACTGGAGCTTGGTCGTTTTTCTCCTTTCCTCTGCACTTACTTTCAGACCCATGATCTTGTTTTCAGCACAAAGGCAGTGGCTGCACTCCTCTGTGAAGCTCTACAACACAAGATCAGAAGGATATGATGTTAAAAGGAGGAATTATGTCAACGTACTGTTACTACAGTGAGATGATATAAGAAGGATGGTACCTGTGGGAATCAAACCCCTGTTCCTGACAGTAGGGATGGTACAAGATATCGAAATTCAATATATCGCAATACAAAAATGTGACAATACATATGGTGGGCCAGAAAAATGAATGGTGATATCAGCTCCATGTTATTCTGCTGTAGTAATCACAAATGAGACGCTTGACCATCACAGTTTCACAGTTTTTGTATTGAATCCTGAACCCCATATCGCGTATGGAATCGTATCGTGAGATAACAGATAGTCCATCTATACCAGTGTGAGTCCCATTCTCCACCCACAATACAGTGATCAAAACCATATAATATAGTGAAGACTGTTGTCTTTGCGTTAAATCCAGAATATAGTGATGACCATTTTCTCCAAGAAGTCTAACTTTGTGATCCCTTAACCGGCCTGAGGAGAGCGAATATTTGAATGAACTGGAGTTTGAGGGGCAGCGCATGATTCACAGACTGAAAGATCTTATAAAAGGACCAATGGTAATTTTATAGACATTGTGACTTAATGTGTCAATGATGCATATACATCGACACTGCCTGAAGAAAACCTGTTTAGGCTGAAACGTGTTGTGTGTAAATTGGTATCTGAATGCTTTGTGGTTGTTGATGAGGTAATTAGGTAGGGCTAGCTCATTTAGGTTTGGCAGTAAACAGGATGGTGTATCGGTCAGGACACAGGAATGAAGATGAGGAGACGTAATTTCTTCTCTGAGCTTTATTGCGTTCCAGCAGTATTTATTGGTGCAGTTCAACACTCAGTATTGTCATCAGTCTGGAATAATAAATAAATCACCATTAAGCACTGGCATCTTGACAGCAACAGGACATACACTACGGTGAAACATGAATAAAGAAATGTCTATATATATGTATATAACCAAATCAAACCACCAAGACTCATTTAAACAAACATATCAATAAGCATTGCAATGCCCATTTTAAACAGAAGCAGTAACCTAGAGTTGCATACAAATGAGAATATTACTCTTCAGAGAAATAAACGAACTTCACATAAGTATCATTGACCAGGTCACACAACGGTCTATGGCGACACCTCTTGGTTAGACGAGGGTACTGCGTAATGGCGTTCACACCAAACGGGCATTTCCTCCCCACCTGGAGACGTTATTAACTTAACTCTTCACAACGGCATAAACAGTACTACTTTAACTTAAACATATGAAGGATCACAAAACTAACTTAATACTTCCTCCAGTCAATTACAGCATGAGCCTCGTGATAATATTGGAAGTATCTCTCATCACGCTGGGCACATATAAATACGTGGTGAAACATGCGAGATATAAACATAACAACGAAGCGACAGAGACTTACTTTCCGTCATTGACTCAATACTCAGAATATCACAAACTGGATCACACAGGAAGGACTTTTAAGGATGTTAATCGTCACAGGTAAATGAATCTAAACTATAAGGTGGTGCACGCTGAACTTAAGCACTCTTTCCACACACAAAACGGCAAAACGCTAGCGAGGTGCATACGTCATCTCCTATAACCAGATAACGTGAGTATTAAAGTGATAAGCCTTTTATACAGTGGTACTTTGTTCTTGGACTTTGGAAGATGTGCTACCTCTGTGCATTTCTCACATGAGGACACAATTATTTCTATTAACATTTTAACAGTTTTTTTTCTGCGTAGCCCTGCCCTCTTTTGTTCTTGTTTGTTCTGCCATTTTTGGGCCCCTACTCTTTCCAAACTATCTTTGAGCATGTATATCCATAAAAGAACTGATATCACTGTTTGTCATGTTCTCCTCTCTAACCTACCATAAAACATCATATAAATTCCTGTCTGACTGTGTCATTTTTGAATGCAGCAGCAAGTTTTTAGTTTATGTTTTAGTTCTGTCATTGGCACCCCAGTTGAGAAACAAAGCTATTAAATATAATGTTCACTGTGCTGTAAGTTGCAGAACGTTGTATTTGGCTTCTGTGGAGTTACTTCCCATGTAAATGCCATTTCCTAATAGCTGCAGTGCAGATTTCTAACACCTGTGGTCGATGTGACAGAAGGGACTGACTGAGTGATTAACTTGTGCCATGTTTTCTCCAAAACGTCCAACCACAACTCAAAAATAAAAGTTTAGAATGAGGAAAAAAGGCATTCAAATTTAAATTTCAGCTATTAAGCCAAAACTAGAACCAGGGCAACCAGTGGACAACTTTCATGTCCACTGGCTAAAATCACAAAATTCACCAGCTACCTTCACTATTTTACCAGCCAACTAGATTTTTAGAAAGGAATAGGCTGCTCAGATGCAAAAATATCTAACAATTGATCATCATTTGGCAGGTGGCTGACTCATCCTGACTGTAACCAAACCTGAGGCTGAGATACAGAAGAATGAGGAGCCAAAAACAAAAGATATTAAGGAAACCGTGTGAAAACGCAGAGGGAGAGAGAGGAAAACACAGTCTCACCTGTCAGGAAGGTTTCCTCCGGTCCAGACGTTTTCAGTCAGGAAGTTTTTATAAATAATCCCAATCAATCTGTTTGTCTACAGCTGATGATAAATTATCTCTCAGTGAGCGGCGGCTTGCAACTGATTCTCCTCAGTCTATCAATCTTTTTATCAACAGAAAGTGGAGTGAACTTTGTCCTGCAGGAAACAAAGAAAGCAGAGGGGACTTGAACTGTAAAAGGGAAACATGGCCGCTCCACTGGACTGTGTTAGTGCTTACTTCAGATACTGCGCCGGAGATGAGGAAAAGCACTTTATTTTTAATCAACATTAATTTGTATAGTCAAAACTTGTTCGCGACCCTCTGGGTGGTCCCGACCCCAAGGTTGAGAACCACTGTCTCAGCACACAGTGAGGAAGCCATGGTGTTGTACCTGTTTGGTCCAGCAGGGGCTCTGCTGCTCTGCTGCTCCGGCAGGTGTTTCACAGTATAATAACACTGCTTCACTGTGCAGATGGAAAAGTCTGACTCAAACGGTTTGGTGGTTTGCTGTTTTCAAAGTGGAGACGTAGTTTTCTGTAAATTAACTTGTTATTAAATAAAAATACACGGGCATGTTATGTTTGAGGAAGGCAGACGAAGGGCCAAGCCTTGATTTGTTGTTATTAAATATCAGCTGATGATTAAAGAAACAGTTAAATACTGTACTTCAAAGACATTATCTCTAAAAGCATAACTCAAAGGTTCTGTTTAACACGATACATTCGGTAATCAATCCTCCTATACCAGCTCTACTTTGAACTCCTCTCCAATAACTTGCGAGGAGCAGCGGTAGGCAGTAATGGGCCCACCCAGCCAAGTTTGATCAAAATACATTTTGTTGCAAAAAATATAAAAATTTATGTAAGAAAAGAAATAAATATAAACTTGATTTATTGTTGACTTGTGTGTGTTTAATTTGTCTTCTGATTAAAACGGAACTGTTGAAACAAGTTGTAGGAAGTCTCCGGAACGTAATTGGTTGCTCTGGTTCTCAAACTTCTCAAGCTTCTCCTGCACGCGCCTTCAGCCAACTAACTAACTAATGTAACGCAATGTAACGTTACCGCCACAATAGCTAAACAAAGTTATTTAATGTGTTATTTTAAACAAGCAAAAGAAGACATGCCACTGCCTCCATCGACCGAGTCCACCCAGCCCAGTTCTTCACTCGTTAGCCCACAGGAAGGCTAGCCCGGCCGCTTGCTCCCCGGCGCCAGTGCTCTCTCGCGGTCAGCCTGACGCCGGTTCACCCGCCGATTTATCTGCAATTGATGAACCGCCTTCACAGCCAAATTTGAAGGTATTTCCCTGCACTGTCAAGAATGGAAAATCAAGGTGCTTCTGGACAATCGTTTCCAGGAGAATCAGTATGGAATAATGAGGGCAGCTGCAACTTTTCTCCCACATTTGCACAGAAGGAGTCTCTGCGGACCCCGTGTGAATCACTATCACATCTCGGTTGAGGATGCTGAATTAACAATATTCATTGAGCAACTGCGTCGGAAAGTAGCCAATGGGCTGGAATTTCCATCCCTCATGGAAGTGTTGGACATTCGTGCTCCTGACATTTTTCCAAACCTCAACAAACTACTTCGAGTCATCACCCTTCCCATGACTTCTTGTAGTGTTGAGAGACTGTTTTCCACTGCAGTTCGGATTAAAACAGACCTCAGAGCATCCATGAGTAGGCCTACTACCCGTCTCAACAACCTGGCCCTCTTGTCCTTTGAAAAGGGACTCTTTGGACTATGATGAGATCATCTCTGTATTCAACGCTAAACCCAGGCGTTTGCGGCTTGTTTTGTAGGCCATGAAAACAACAAAGGTAGGCCTGTTGTTTTACTTGTTTTTCACTGCCTCATATTTGCCCGTGAAGGGATTTCACGTTGAGTAATGGTGTGTTGTGTATTAGCCGTATAGGCCTACTGTTAACAGGCTACATTGTTTATTTTAAATGAGTTGCTCATTTTTTCGCACAGAAGCTAAATTTCAACCAGATTTCATTGTATGTGGTTGATTTAATAGAAATTAAGGAGTGTGTTGTTCTTTCTTAATTCAAACAATGCTCGGCTGGGTGTTTTCATTCTTTGATTTCCTTTTACTGCTGATTTGTGTAAACAGCTGCTTGCGCATTTGCTGTTATTCGTGAGCTGACCATGGTACCGAAGCAACAATGGCTGTAATCATTACAGCCATTATTGCTTCTTGCTTACTTGTCATTTTTGACAGTTCCCTAGCCACAGGTATTGTGCCACCCAGTTTCAAACAAGCCATAGTTCATAGCTCCTTAAGAAACCCGGTCTTGACCCCACTTGACCCTAATCTCAAAACTCAAATTTTTATCTAAGGTGTTAGAGAAGGTTGTTTTTAACCAGCTACTGTCATTTTTAAATAAAATAACATCGTTGAAAAATTTAAATCTGGATTTCATGAACACCACAGTACAGAGACAGCTCTTCTCAATGTGACAAATGACCTCAGCAGATGCCGGTGACTGTTCAGTCTTATTGTTTGTCTTACTGTTTAGTCTTCTAGACCTCAGTGCGACCTTTGATACGGTCGACTACACTATCTTGATTGATCGTCTGTGGCACTGGGCTGAGATTTCTGGATTGGTCCTTGATCGGTTCTGCTCTTACATCACTTTGATAGTCTCTGTAGGAAATTCATCATCGACTGCTGCATGTATTTCTTGTGGGGTACCCCAGGGCTCAATTTAGGGTTAATTATTGTTTTCCCTATATATACTCACTGTATTGGAACTGTAAATCTCTCCTGTAGGGGGAGCTCTCAGAATTTTGTAATGATGTAGTGACCATCCAATACCATCCCTTTGTTGTTAACCCTTTCACCCTTTACTTTCGAACCAATTTGCTGGAAAGCTTCAACGCTTTATGAAGCTTAATCTCGTCATCATTATTTTGAGGCCTAACTTTGTAAAGATCAAACAGGAGAGATGATTGGCCTAAAAAGACAAAAAGTGAAACATCAGGTGTGTATTGTTCACAAATATTCCTGCTCTCCTTTGCTTCTCCCAATCGTTAAATTACAAGCAATTACCTTGCATAGCATTTTTTTTTTAAATAAGAAGCAGAATTACTAATTACCATAAATGTAGAGGAAATGTTTTTGGTTGCATGGTGAAGAGATATATCAAAAACTAACATAGGACACAGCCAAGCAATCTGATTGGTCTTTCTTGCTTTATTGTTATGTGGTAATATGACATGATAAGCATTTTTTGGGTCCAAATACAAAAAAAAAAAAGTTAAATACATGTATCAAATTATTCTACAATATCTGCTTCATGAAACAACACTTTCCCCCCTCCCTCTCTGATCTCCTCCACCACCACACCACTACCCGTCAACTCAGGTCCGCAGACGCAAACTTACTCCAAACCATCAGGACAAAGCACGGGACCTGGGGCGACAGGACCCCCGCTGCAGCCGTCCCCTCCCTCTGGGACGCCCTCCCCAGCCACATCCGAAAGGCCAACACTTTGTCATCCTTCAAAAAAGCCCTCAAAACCCACTTTTTCACTCTTGCTTTTGACCTCTAACCTTCTACCCCTCCCCTCTCCCCCTTTCCTCCCTCTTGTTTCACGGCTCACATTTTTATATTTCCCTTCTTTTTCTCATCTATTTTTATGTTTTATATATGTCTCTAATAAAATTGTTTTATCCTGTGTTTGTGTCTGAGTACGGAGAAAAGCGCGATAGAAATGTAATGTATTGTCACTATTATTATTATTATTATTTTCATTTTCTTGAAATGCAATTCATTTTTGGAGTTTTGACTTAGTAATATCACGTTCGCCTCACACGCGAAAGGTCCCCGCTTCGAAACCGGGCGGAAACAAGTCTTTTTTTCTTTCGGGGTAGTAGAGAGAGTAAATAAGAAACTACCGAACATATTGAAAATAATACAACAGAAACATGAGTGAAGCTCCGGCGGCTTCACGGAGGATTTATAGGTGGAAGTGATGAAGAGCAGTCACGAGCCAAACAGAGTGAGAAAGAGTGAGAAAGAGTGCACACACTGCACACTGGTAATATCTAGTACAATGATTTGGACAAACCAATGTACTAAAAAACATATCGTGATTTCATCTCAATACTTCCTTGATGAAATGTTTGGAATATCACAGCAAAACCAAACCCCAAAATGTCCTTAATTTCTCCATTACATAAACATTAATTATTCATTAAAAATAACAAAACTTTAAAAAAGTAAGGTTAGTATCATGGATTTATAAGGGATTTATTCATGGGTTGATTCACAGAGACACTAGTAATTAAGGGATTTTTCATGTCTTTTGTGCAGGTTTACAGAGTTATTAAGTGGAAATTAATGGAAAAGTTCCTGTCTCCCTGAATTTTACATTAAATTAGAAAGTAAGGAGTCAAGATTAAGGGGGAGTTTAAGGAGGTTTCGATGGGATCTGCTCCATTAATTACTCCCTTGATTAATTTTAAGGGGATTTTGCATGAATTAAGGGGTGAACTAATGAACTAATGAAACTAAATGAATGAAAATGTAAGGTTAATTTAAGGGATTGCTGGTTCGTACAGTTACGCACACGCCCGTTCAGTCCAGCAGGGGGCGGAAGTGTTCATCAGCTGTCTGTTCTCTCTACACATTCCATCAGAAACACCGGTCAGAGTCAAGAGAGTTTAAATTTGGCCCTAATCGTCTTCCGTAGATTCTGTACAGGATGAAATAAGGTTGTTTCCACCCGGTTTCAAACCGGTGACCTTTTGCATGTAAGGCGAAGGTGATAACCACTACGATACGGAAACTGACAGCTGCTGCAGTCGTGCACCGGAGTTAAGAACTGACACTGACATATGCGCTTCATGTCGGCCTGTGCTGTGAGTTTCTGTTTAACATGCACATGGCAAGCCTGTATCTATTCCTGTGTGGATAAAAAACACTATTTTGGTCGTGTGTCGATGGTGTTTGGGCATGCGTTGATTCGTGTTTTCAGGATATACAATACATTTTAATATATAGTTTACTATACCAGGTTTTGGCAAATAATGAATTCAATTAAATATTTAAAGTTGCACATTTCACATTTTTTATAAATGCAGAAGGGCATGATTTCCCTTCTGCCTTCTATTTCTTTTTTGATTGCGAACCATTTTCTCGCCTGGAGATCTTTGTCTAGGGACTAAATGAGCCTCTTTCACCAACCCGTCTGCTCAGGTTTTCTTTTACCTCGTCAAAGTGCAGCCGTATCTTTTGGTACTGGTCAGAGAATCTGTAATTATAATAAACCTCAAAAACCTCCTCAAAACTGGGACAGACAACATTTGGCGCGCCACTTGGCAAGCCATGTTCAAAACCGGTCTCCTTGTCACGAAATGTGAGAATACACACATGCTCAATAAGCGGTAGCCGTATAAAGCAACATTTGTTTTGTATGAAGGCCTTGTGCCGACCCACCACAGCATCCAGATCGCTCTGGTAGGTGGAGAGGAGTCTCTCCACAGGGTCGCAGGTTCCAGACCCGTCCATTCTGGCCAGGTGGATCAGCATCTCGATGTGGAAAGCCGCTCCGTTCACCCAGGCGTTCATAGCTCGCAGAGTCACCTCCCCGTCCCTCACTATGGAGTTCTTCAGCTTCGTAAGCGCTTCGCTCAGTTTGCGCTCGATCCTCTTGATGTCGCTCTTCAGCTCGGCTCTGTTGTTGATGTTCATCGTCATCCTCTTGATGCACTCGTCCACTTGGTCCAAGACGTCAGAGGCCTTCTCCTCGGCGAACACTCTGCGGAGCTCGTCTGCCGTGCTGTCGGCGGCCGGAGCGGCAAAAACCAAGTCGATGATTATGCTGACGGCCAGAGCTCCGAGGCCGGCCGCGTCAGGAACCGAACTCAAACCACCGAGCTTCTCCACAAGGTTCTTGGACCAGTCTTGAGCGTAGCCACCGAGTTCCACTTTCCTCTTCTCATAGTGTCTCTTGAGATTGTCTGAGGATCCGAGGCCGCAGAACGTCAAAATGGCTCGGTTGATGCTCATATCTCGACATTCTCTTACATATGGACTTGTGGTGAGGTGCTTATGAAGCTCATCCAACTGCAACTTGGTCTTTTTTCTCCTTTCCTCTGCACTTATTTCCTGACCCATGATCTTGTTTTCAGCACAACGGCAGTGAGAAGTTTAGCTGACTGATTGGTCCAGTAGTTTGAGTTGAGTGGCTGCACTCCTCTGTGAAGCTCTACAACACAAGATCAGAAGGATATGATGTTAAAAGGAGGAATTATGTCAACATACTGTTACTATAGTGAGATGATATCAGAAGGATGGCAAGCCGCTGATCCTGACAGTAGGAACGGGAGAATATGTTGAAATTTTATTTGGATTCTGTGGAGTTACTTCCCTAAATGCCATTTCCTGCTCTGTTTAATAGCTGCAGTACAGATTTCTAACACCGGTGGTCGATGTGACACAAGAGACTGAGTGCTGAATATTTAACTTGTGCCATATTTTCTCCAAAACACCCAATCACAACACAAAAATAAAAGTTTAGAATGATGAAAAAAAAAAACATTCAAATTTAAATTGCAGCTATTCAGCCAAAACTAGAACCAGGGCAGGAAACTAACTTTCAGGTCGACTGTAGTAATGTTACGTTCGCGAACGATCCGATTTTTTTCAACGGCTCTTTGGTACGAACGAAGGGAACCGAGTCGTACTTGGTGAGAGCCGTTCTTTTTATCGTTTCCAAATTTCACTGCCTGCCCTAAATCCACTTAACCTGACACGCCAGATGGTCTCGCGTGATCATGATCTCACGAATCCAGCTGCCTCGCAAGGTAAAAATCAAGGTAAAAAACTGTATTTTTCTCTATTTTTATAATACTTGAAATATTGTTCAGAAGATGGCTGTAGTATGGGCCTTTTGCACAAAGTATTATTATTTTGATACGTTGTTTTACTATTTATTCTTAAAAATGTTCTCGTGTGAAATGTTTTTCAGATAGCCTAATTGTTTATCTATCTGATTTGCACTAAAATCTGTTTTGCACAAAAGTTCATTATACTTGTTTTTTTTATTGTGCCAATAAAAAGTTTTCTAATATTAAGTGTTGCATGAATTGCATTCAAGGCAAGGCAACTTTATTTAGGCTACATAACACATTTCATACAGAGGGTAAATTCAAAGTAGTAAACAAAAGTAGACAAAGCAGATAAGAGGGATATGGCTAGCCTGGTAAAACCATCCTGATCACGTGACCTCACATCCTGTTTCGCTCCACGGATCAGTCTGGACTTCCAGCCGCCCACATCGATTTCAGTGGGCGGGAGTACTCGCCTTGACAGACAAACTCCTTCAGCCAATCAGCGAATCCAAATTCAAATCCAGTCGGAAGAATGGCGAAAACGTCTTTTCCGCCGAGAAACTCCGCTAGTGCGTACTCTTGTTCTTGTTTAATTGTTGTTATTGAGTCTATTTCTGCAATAACTGCACTTATGGCTGTGTTTACTCTACTAACGTTAACGTTACCGCTCGTTGCTTCGGGAGACGCCGTTACTGTTTTGCCAGCGGCGGCCTGTATTTCACGTCATCAACTACGACGCAGTCCCTGATTGGCCCGGTTACATTGTAATTTCAAGAAATCGATGTTGGCGGCTGGAAGTCCAGACTGATCCGTGGAGCGAAACAGAATGTGAGGTCACGTGATCAGGACGGTCTTACCAAGCTAGGATATGGCGTCACCACCTTGTGTAATGTTTACAATGCAGATCATCAACATTAGGTCTGGCAGAGTAATTTAGTGCTGCTAAACCTAGTCCACACATGCGAAATGAAATCATATTGGTGGGATGTCTAAGTTTGAATCTGATCCAAATCTTACCCTATCATTATCCTAGTGATTATTTCGCAGATAAACCTAGTAACCCCCGCCCCCTAAAAAAAGAAAAGAAAAAAGAAGGATGAGCCGGGGAGCCATAAGATCCGGCTCCCTTCAAAGAGTCGTAATTCCCATCACTGTTCACCAGCTACCTTCACTATTTTACCAGCCAACTAGATTTTTAGAAAGAAATAGGACTCCAAATGACGGCTGCTCAGCTGCAAAAATATCTAACAATTGATCATCATTTGCTGACTCATCCTGTCTGTAACCAAACCTGAGGCTGAGATACAGAAGAATGAGGAGCCAAAAACAAACAATATAAAGGAAACTGTGTGAAAACACAGAGGGAGAGAGAGGAAAACACAGTGTCACCTGTCAGGAAGGTTTCCTCCGGTCCAGACGTTTTCAGTCAGGAAGTTTTTATAAATAATCCCAATCAATCTCTTTGTGTACAGCTGATGATAAATTATCTCTCAGTGAGTCCAAATCCAAACGTCCGGACTACAGACTCGCGGACCGAGCCCTCGCGGCCTCTGGTTTACTGCAGGGCTCAGGGGTGCGGGACTGCATACAAGGGGCGAATGGGACGGGACTTCTCCTCTCGCTCGTTGCCGTGGATACCACCGACGCGAAATCAACGTTAAACAGTCGATCACTGAAGGGTGCAGAGCAGAGACTGACACCCATGAGTTGTTTTTTTGTCCATAAGAAGTCTTGAAGTCCGCTCCAAAGTTCTCTAACATAACATTTCCAAAATATTGTTTCAGGGCAAGAATTACAAAAAACACATTTGTCATCAGAGGTCATCATTTTTTACAATGTGTGTTTTTACAGGATACATTCTGTGAATAAGTTTATAAGACACTTCCTTCACTTATCTTAATATACTACAATATTTATTTGGTAAAGTCAAGGCGAGGCAAGGCAAGTTTATTTACATTTCATTAATCAGCCATTCAAAGTGCTTTACATAAATAAAAGAAAAATAAAGACGTAGGTATAAAAAGTGAAAGTGCATTAAAATCACATTTAAAAAGACAGTGCAAGAAGATAAAAAAAAGATACAAAAAAAGATAAAGAAAAGTGAAAGTGAAAGTGCATTAAAATCACATTTAAAAAGACAATGCAAGAAGATGAAAAAGAAAAGATAAAAGAATAAATATTCCAGTGCAGATGAGTGTTGCCCTAAATTTCTTAAAAAGACCTTATCCCATCTGTCCCAAGGCCGCATTCCAGTATATTTAGAAATGGGAATACATGTATCCAGAGTAAGTTTTCCTAAGTATTTGTTATTGCATTTAGGATTTACAACATCCATTCCCTCTGATTTAATTGTAGCAATAAAATGTAGAAGAGAGAGCGAAGTGGTTTACAGAGGAACAGACGCTGGTTTTCAGCTCTGTGTTTATCTATTTTACAGTACAAACGGAACACACACACTTGAATACACTGACAGATATAATGAGCACTATCTGTTTCCGTAGTGTAGTGGTTATCACGTTCGCCTCACACGCGAAAGGTCCCCGGTTCGAAACCGGGCGGAAACAATATTTTATTTTCTATTTTTTATTTTTCTTTCCCCATATATATGTATTGTTGTTGTTTTTTTGAGCCTGGCAATCACACCTTTTGTGCCGGGTCAAGGCATTGGTTACAGGCAAACAGCCATTTCTCCCACTGATTCAAGCCACCATACTGTACGATTGAATATGTTACGTCCATACGTTACATACATGGACGTTGATTTATGTCGGTGCATTTTACTACCGGACCATTGAACTTGTGTAAAATTCATAAGTGGACGTTTAATAAAAAAGGTTTGAGTACCCCTGAGATAGCACATCCAACTCCTTTATAATCAAAGAGGCAAGGGGAATCCTGTTTGACACAATATGGGACCTTTAATGTCTTTCTTACAGTTCTTAAGAAAGTGCTTCACAGGATAACATTTATGAAGTCCTTTCCCCTAGGGCAGTGGTTCTCAACGTGGGGTCCGGGGACCACCAGGGGTCCTTGAGGGCATCCCAGGGGGTCCCCAGCAAATTGATGAATCGTTAAACTTCATTATTTCATTTACAAGAACAATTATAGAATGTAGAAGAATGACTATTTTGATCATAGTTTCACTGTTATGTCTCTACCTACAATAAAGATAGTCATGGAGTTCTGGACAAAATCATACCTAACAATAAAAATATTCTCAGATCTGGGTCCGAGAGACAAAATCTCATCAAATGGGGGTCCGTGGCCCTAATGTGGACTACATTAGGGGTCCTTGATATGAAAAAGGTTGAGAACCACTGCCCTAGGGTATCGACAATGTGCAGTCTATCTATCTCGTTAAATGTCCTCTTCATTCTCTCAGCACATCCACATCCCATCGGAAACACCGGTCAGTTTCCATGTGGCCCCAATCGTCCTCCGCAGCTTCTGTACAGGACATAAAGTTGTTTCCGCCCGGTTTCGAACCGGGGACCTTTCGCGTGTTAGGCGAACGTGATAACCACTACACTACGGAAACTGACAGCTGCAAATTCCGTGCACGCGATTTAAGAACGGACACTCAGTCATAGCCGCGCGTGTTCGTGCCGGTTTCTGCTGTGGTTTTCTGTTCAACACGCAACATGGCTGTGGAATACCGTGTCAACAGGGCAAAAATGTACACATTAAAAAAGAACACGTTACTTTAAATACCTGTAATAGCGGTCAAAACTATACACGTGACGTTACTGATGACGTACAAGGAAGTACTAAAAAAAAAGCTCTTGCTAATCCGTTAATATAGAACCTCCTTGGCTAATCCCCTACACACTTTATGCTGTATTTCCTTATCCCTTTCCACCACATCTTCAACAAATCTTCCCTAGTTTATTTCTAGAGCTTTGTATATACTTTTTTGTTGTTTTTTATTGGCATTATAGTTTAGAAGAAAGCTCCGAAGCGCCATTGTTGAATACACACTTGTGTACTTCCGGTCTGATTTTTTCAGAATAAAAGCATAATTTCTACAAATCCACAACACTCAAATATGGACAAAAAAACTTATTTTTACACAGTTCTATGTCAAAACACTCCTACAGACCTGTACTTTCACTACACACTAACTAACTAATTTCCTGGGCAGCAGGACCATCACCGATAATATGTCACAGCTGTTTAGCCTGAAATAATTTCATTTGATAATTTCATTCTCTGTCCAAACCATGAGAAAATATCAGAACACGCCACTCCCCAAAATCATGTAAAACTGATGAGTGCAACAAAAACGCCACTAGATGGCAGTATGCACACACAGATACCATTCCTGTCTTGTCTTATAGGCCTAAAAGCCAAAAGCCCATTCGACAACACAGTGTAGACTGTACACTAAAATGTACACTGAGTAGACAATCTATACTATTTCTCTAGACCAGAATAAAGAAAATAGATTTACTTGAATGAAACTTCTTATATAAAAAGAAAGAGGGAAAAAGAACATTGGAAAAGCTGTTAAACCGGAAGTCTTATTTTCTGGTTATTCTGGCCAGCTTAATAACGAATTGATGCTGCTTCCTGTTGTGACAGTCATATAGCTCCTGTGTCTGCTGCCTTGATAGAGATGTAAGCATGACAAATCATGACATAAGGCTGTAGTCACATCACTTGCTCATGAATATAACACAGCGTCTTTACACGCTCTGAAAGGTGCGTAGGTGCTTACATACCAACTGACCAAGCCAACGTAGTAGTATGCAAATAAATGCAAAACTAAGGAACATTATTGTCTGCTGGAAGGCGCGATGACACGGGCAAAAGTGCCGCTTCAATGTGGGTTTTTTGGTCGTGTCTAGAGGTGAGAAATGACCGTGTAAACAAGTATTTTGTAACGTGGTTCCCGCACCACCGGCCTTCCATACATGGCAAGCCAGTATCGATTCCTGCGTGGATAGAAACACTATTTGGGTCCCGGGTGGATGGTGTGTGCGTTAATATAGAACCTTGGTGTGCGCATGCGTCAACCTTTTCCCTCGCACCTAATACATCCATGCACCTGGCGCATAAGAAAGAGTCGCGCGGACACACAGACAGGAACAGTGTTGGTTTTCAGCTCTAATCTGATTCTTTAAAAGAGGGATAGTCTGATTTCCAATAGAGGATTTTAGCCCTTCCCATAATGCTTTGCTTTACCAGTTTCAACCTTTCCAGCTGCGGTGGGTGAGGAGGTTGGGAAGGAGATGTTTTACCAGCATGTCAAGGTTTTTAGAAATGTTTGGCTCTTGCATGACGTGTGTATTCTAAATACAAATAGCCACCACCTCATCATAAGGGTAAAGGCAGTACCAATGTTGACTCTAATTTTATAGTTCTGTATGTTTGTTTACACATTGTTGACTGATTTACATGTAGTGTCTTACATTTGACACTCGTCTCTCCAGTGAATTACATGTAACAGCTGTCTTTATCAGTCCTGTTAAAGACAGTACAGCCTCAGCAACAACATCTCTCCTCCATCTGGGATTGAACCAACATCCAGACCAACAGGTAGTGACAGATAAACCAGCTGCTGATCCTGCTGAGCTGTTTAAGAGATTTGGTTGGCTTCTGTTCATCATCTTATTTCTACAAGTCTTCACACTGCTGACAGCAGGAACATGACACACTTCAGACTGAGAGAGCCGGGACTCAAACCAGCGTCTTCATGAAGGACAAGCAGCTGCTGATCTCACTGAGCTACAGACAAGAAGGTCTTACTCTTCATTCATCAGTTTATTTATAGGTTCTGTCTCTATAGAAGTGTTCAAACTAATGATGATGGGTGAATCACAAAATGGCAGTTACTGAATATTGGAGGGGACGTCCCCGGTGTCCCCCCTGTCCCCCTACTCATGACGCCTATGCAGTAACCGACCAGTAACGTCATTTTGCCACAAGATGGCGCCAGTTGATCTGATTAGAACCGGACTTGTTGACTACATGACTAGATGTGAAACAGCCGTCTTCACTGGCCATTCAGAATTGAGAAAGGCATTCTGGGAAACGCAGCAACTCTGCAGCAGAAGCAGACAAGGCAGGTTGAGGGAGAGTGCACACACTGCACATTGTATCTAGTACAAAGACAAACCAATGCACTAAAAAACATAATGTGATGTCATCCCTATACTTCCTTAATGAAATGCTTGAAATATGCTTTTACACACACACACACCTGTGCAGAGGAAAGTGTCTTGCATTTGTTTTGGGTCAAAAATAAATTTTGGTCAGACGCTGGTTTGAGTCCCAGCTCTCTCAGTCTGAAGTGTTTCATGTTATTGTTGTCAACATTTTTTTTTTTTTTATTGTGTTTTAAGGATGTTTTCTTTGGTATGTTTGATGTCAACAAAGAATATGAAGGAAAATATTTTATAATAAATCTTATTTTTTTAACTTGGTAAATACCATATCCATAAATGCAAATTC